>NC_134468.1:87050008-87112570 GCF_964194025.1 Convolutriloba macropyga
AAATATAGGATATTCACGGGATACTTTTTCAAGTGTCTCAAATATTGTTAGAAGTAACCCTAATTGTTATTACGTAACCTTTGTGTCCGGGGTCCTCGACCAAATCGATAGAGTCCACCAGTGCAACTAAAAAACAACAGTATGATTAAACGAAGATATGAGTGTTTTCAAATGGATATTTAATGCAGTACCGAGATCCCAAAAATTTAATAGACTTGGCCAGTAAATCAGAACTTCAATCTTTTCACTTTTTACCTAATAATCAATCATCAAAACAAACGGCCGGGTTAAAAAGGAGGGAAATTGACAAAATTTTGAACTGAACTAGAAAAATTTGCAAAAAAAATGGCCCAGAAATGCTGAATTTTAGATCCATTCCTTCACTAAACTTCAGCTGGGGAATTATTTCTGTTTTCCTGATACTTTACAATATTAAAATACAAAGAAAAGGCATTCAATTGGATTGGAAAGAACGGCTAAAGGCACTGACTTCAATTGGAAGTAACTCTCTCAAAATGTGCCACAAGGCTCAATGCAAGGGTCGCTACTGTTTAAATCTATAACCATGACTTCAACTGAAACCCCAAATGTTTATTAAAAGTAAGTACAGATGATACAATTGTTAGATCTTTTCTGCTAGCACCCCCCCCCCCCCCCCCACTTAGTTAGGCACCCCCATTTATAAATGTGTAAACATATTGTTAAAGCTCAGTAATCTTATACGTGAACATATATGAGCAATATGCATTTACTAAAAGCTAGCACAGCTATGGTTTGAAAGTATTACGTATTCAATCAAAATTTGTTGCATACAAAGTAAGCATCAATAAAAATTTCTGTGTTCCCCAGTCGAGACCAGATGGTTATCTTGCAAGATTCTGCCAGAATCTTGCAAAAACTGCCTATCTTGCAAGATCTGACAGAAAAATGGTTAACTTGCAAGATCTGGCAGAAAAATGGTTATCTTGCAAGATTCTTGCAAGTTCGTTCCGGTCGAGCTGTCCTCTTATTGGCTCTCATTCATGCAACACATTTCATTTCGACCAGAAATTTACTTAAGAATCAGACGCGTGTTTTTTAAGAAAAAAATAAATTTGAATAGATTTTAAATCTGGAAATATGAATTATCTGAAGAAAACAAATTAAAATCTGCCATTGAGAACTGTTAACACAAAATAAATTACTATCAAAAATTATTTTCCTTCAACTTTATCAAGATTTACAAAACTACACGTCTATATTACCTTTTCTGATGAAAAAATTATGTGTTATTATTCTTTGCATCTTAAACAGCTTTATTTCGTTTAATTTAGCTCCTTACACTTAATTTTTCTTGCCAATGCCCAAAAATATTGATGCTTAGATTAATACTTTTCTGCTGTTTTTATAATAATTGTCTTTCGCTTTTTTGTCGATGCGCAAAATATGTGTACATTCGAATATTGCAACCGTTTTAGCGTTTTCTTTCCAAGTGTAAGGTCTTTTCAAGTGTAAGAAAGTTTTTTTTGCAAACGGCTATCTTGCAAGATTCTTGCAAAACGAACGATTATCTTGTAAGATTCTGGCAGAGCGAATGGCTATCTTGCAAGATTCTTGCAAAAAATGGTTATCTTGCAAGATCTTGCAAGATTCTGGCAGAAATTCTTGCAAGACGATGTATCGTCTTGCAAGATTCTGCCAGATTCTGGCAAAATCTTGCAAGATAACCATTCGGTTCCGGCTTGGGTTAGATCATTTTTGGTGTTATCGGCTACAATAAGGGATTGAATTTTTAAAACTTTTTAAAGGAAACTATTCTAAAAGTTCCTTCAATTTACCTAAACACTTGTTTCAATGAATTGCAAATATCGCTCTTACAATTCTCGATAACTTAAATTTTTGGGGGTGCAAATTTATCGGCTATATAAGGCTGGGGGCGCTAGCAGAAAAGATCCTACTTGTTACATTGAGAATTATTTTTAATGAAGTAAAAAATGAATTGAAAACAAATATTGCCTATTAAGAAAGATGCTGTCTCCCCGGGCCGAGGATTTCGTCCGAAAATAACGGGGAAAAGAGTGTAAAAAGGGTATAAAAATACGAGTGTAATTACAAAAATGTAATTTTAAAAGAATTACATTTTACATTCCTCTTGTGCGTTAACCCTTGCGCCAACTGATACTATCATTTTACGTTTCAATTTCTGTTATAATGGTAATTGTGTAAGAGTCTAACTTTTTATCAGTCCGCCCGAAATTACACTCTCTGCAAAGATTTTAAAATGAGTGGAGAAAAAGTGTAAAGACAGTGTAACCTTTTAAAATTACACTCTTACACTCTTTTCCCCAAAAATTAGGAGTGGAATACACATTACACCCTAATCCCTGCTAATTAGGGGTGGATTAAGGGTGAAACCTCGGCCCGGGTCATTGAAAAAGTCTCTAAATTAGAGTTCATTGTTTTCTGCATAAAAATCAAAGCTTTCCAAACAAACTATCGAAGGACCAAAATAAGTGAATTGTTCCATTGACTAAAAGTGCATCCATCAAATACTTGATGCTATATAATGACTCATCATTAACATACCAAGATCAAGTAAACAATATCCTAAGTAATTTACTATAAGGTAAAAAAACGTTTTTTACGGTGCAGGAGTTAGTATCAGGCAACTCTAAATTCTTACTATGTCTGCACTGAACATTAGTAACATTCATTATCATTCGAGTCATACTTTATCTTGAGTTGTATCAACAACAATTTCACATCCTCACTCAAATAACAAATAGGTTGGGCAGTGAAACTTTGTTTTCAGAGAAAAAAATATCAATGTTCTCTAGATCTTAAAAAAGAATATTTTTCCTATCAGACATGTATGAAAGAAAAAAAATAATTTTCAATTTATGAAAACTGTTTGCATAAAAACCCTAGGAAGCTAAAGGTTAGAGTGTTCCACACAGAGCTTATAAAAAAACAATGCAATATTTATTATAAAACTCAATGCAAATATTTCGGTACCTGCGTTTTCAAACGAGCTACATTTATTTATAGAACCCAAGCATCAATAGTTTCTTCGTCATGATAAGATTTTAAGTTTGAATAAAATATTCTTCAGTTTCGTCATTATAACTCTTACGCTACCGCTGATATTTTAATCAATATGATTAAAACCAGAAAGTAATTAAGCGTTCTCGTTATTTTTAACCGCCTGGCGACTCCGTAATACACACAACATTACGTAAGAGGCATGACGCTGACAAAGTAAGGCTATCTAATCAGTGGGCCGAAAAATATCGCGGCAGAGTATAGCACAGAAGGTGGCACATTGTAAGGGGAGGGGGAAGTTCTCTACTAGGTACCAAGGGGGAGCGTCAATTGTTGAAGAGATCCAACTTTCGTAGGCCAGTATGCACAAAGAGCCAAAATGCAACAAGCAAGACAAATTTGATGAAACTTCCCAGGCTGAGGTCCCAGACCGAAATTCGATATGTAAAGACCGAAATGAACGCACAAGGGGGGTGTTGTGCGTTCAAAATTAAACGGTCTGGAAACACGAAGGAACGCACGATAGACTGGACATAGGCAACTTTGAACGCACGAAACTCTGGACATAGTGATCCTGGAGAGCAAGAAAAATTTTTGTATGGAAACAAGAATGCCGTAAACTGATGAGCGCATTTTTGACTAAGCACTCATACTAGAGTGCCCACTCAAGTGAAAGTTTTCTACCAAGAAAACCTCAACTCACTTGAGTTCAGAAGTTACAAAACGTCGAACGCAGGAAATTTCGCATCCAATATTTTGCTTTGCCTTAGACCTTATATACAATACAATTTATGTACAACCAGAGGTGAAAGAAGTTATATACACAGTAAGAGGAGTTTGAGTTTATAAAATCGAGTTTGAGAAGCTCTTGTTAAGACTTAAAGTTCTATATAACTGTAGTAGAAGACTTCCTCTGCCTCAGATGCACTCAGCCATTTCAAACACAATGGATGACTTCTGATGGCTGAACTTGACGTATACAAACGCTAGTGGTTCGTTTTCTTGGCTAGCCTCGTGGAAATTGTTTAAAATGAGCGTGGTAGTTTCTTCAGGTAAGTATGATGAATAAAAACAAAAATAAAAAAAATTGTATAGGAAAACTTTAAAGTCGAATGGGAAAAATTTTGCTCGATGGGCGTGGTTGGGAGTCAAAACCACGGGTGTTGATGTTCTGTTTCTTCGAGGTAATAGTTCACTGCACTAAGTTGACTTATGTTTCTGCAGGTTTTTCGTTTCAAAGTTTCGTTTTGTCAATTTTTAACTGGTCGCGAATTTAAAACGGAGATCGACAAACTGACCTGAACGGCTTCAAACCGAAGCTCCCAGTTCTGCTGTTTTAATAGCGGTCCGCGCTAAGTGTCATGTATGATGTTACAAAAATTCAGCTTTCATTCATGTGAGTGTTACTGTCCGCTTGATTCGATTATAGCTAGGGCTTAGATTGGTGGCCCTGATTTCAAATAGTCCTGCTTCGCCTGGAAAAATAAAAGATTGACGAGAAAAAAAAGGAAAAGTTATGATTGATGAAGAGAGGGAGAAAAAGAATAAACAAAGGCGTTGTTTATGTCTTGAAAAAGCAATAATATAGTTCTGACAGAATTAAGAAATTGATTGAAAAAAGTGCTACGCTAACCTAAACCATAAAACCACTGAAACCAAACCAAGCGCAGCACAAAAGTGAATGTTCTTGTTTAGTCTCACAGACGTTTTCTTTTTAAATCAGTGGAGTGTTGAGGAATATAGTAAAAAAAATCATCAATAAAGTAGAAATGAGAGGCATCGAAAGACGGCGTAAATGTTGGTCAATAACTGCGCATAGAGATAATGATGACAGCTGTGATCTGTTCAGCCCCGAATTGACTAGGCGAGCGGCTGGCCGAATTCGCTTAACACGTCTGATTGTTCTGTTGTTTTTCATATTATTATTATAGCGGGAAAAAATTATAATAATTGGAAAGTTGGAGGCAACTAAGCTGGACTCAAACCCCGGTCGGAGGAAAGAAATGTTCGTTCTTTCGTTAAAAAACCTAGCTTTGTTGATAACTGCGCCACTTTCCTCTTCTTCAAAACTTTAGAAATTTGATGCAGTTTATTGGATGGAGGAAACGCCTCAAGAAAATAATTGTAAAGTTGCTGGAGCTGGACTGGAACTGTAGTTGTATTTACTTTAGTAAACCATCTTTGTGCTCTTCGCAACTCTGCCATTCGACAGCTGCTTTTTGTTATCCGACTGCCAGTATTTCATTTGCACTATCTGTCACTCTGTTTTCCTGTTTGTTGTTGTACTTTGTTTTTCTTCCTGTTTCCTTAGTTTTTCTTTTTGTGCTCTAAATTTTTGCTTTTCTTCTGTCATTGCGCCCACTTCTTTTTTTTGAAAGACGATGATCTTTGATATTGAGTTTCCGGGATTAAACTGGGATTGATCCTCCTTTTGACCACTATTCTGAGCAGTCATCTTAGCCATTGGTCTATTGTGTATGCGGCTAGAAGATTTGGTAATTTCGATGATCAAGAGTGCTTTTGCAAGAGTTGAGCGGGCACTGTCGTTTCTTATATATCAGCTCTGATACATACAGTATGCTGTATTTGATTGCCTTTTGAATACACCCGTTGGCCAGTTTAATCTGCATTGCCCAGACTGACTACATGTTTGCCTCTTCGTGGAGTTTTTGAGTCTGGTACCATCTTGGTTTTCGAAGGCCAATTCGTAAGGCTTGGTTTTGAACGTTTTGTATTTTGTTGATAAGGGCATGCGATCGATCCAGCCAGCAAGCATTTGAGTACAGAAATAGTGGTCTGATCCAAGATTTTTAAAACAAAATTAGGCATTATTCGTTAATGTTTAGGTTACTAAGTTTCCAGAGTTGAAATAGCCTGCTGTTCGCTCTTCGTATTTAATCTTTGCAATGTTCATTCCACTTGAGGTGTGTGAGTAAGAATGATACCCAAGGATTTCATCGATTTTGTCTTCTGAATGGATATTCCTTTTATGTTGAGCTCTAGAGAAGATTCTTTCTTTAAGGGGTGTTTAAAGATCAGGTAATGAGTTTTATTTGGGTTAATTTTGATCTTCAATGAGTCGCACCAAGTAATTAGACTATTCAGTGATTTTTGGAGACGTTTCTGGCATAATTTGGGGGATTGTGAGCTATAGTAGAGGGCAAAGTTGTCAGCGAACTGTGAGATCTGGCTTTTAATTGCGGCAAACCGTTGACGTAAATCAAAAAGAGAATTGGAGCAATTACCTTTCATTGAGGTACTCCATCTGTCGGGCTGAAACTATCATTGACAGTGGAATTTATCTTCCCGAACAGGTTCCTTGGCGATAAGAACAAATTTAACCACCTTATAACAGAATTTTTAAGCCCTATCGAGTTTAATTTGTGCACGAGTCCTAGGTGCCATACAGCATCGAACGCTTTTTTGACATCCAAGCATACAAAACCAACCATTTCGGACAACTGAAAGGCTTCAATGACGTGCTGAGTGGGATTAAGGAGGTTGTCTGTGGTGCAGCGGTGTTTCTGAGTCATTGTAAGCACTCTGAGTCTCGCTGAATATATTTGGGCTTTCACATTATTCCATAACGATATTTTTCACAATAGTTTCACATATTTTGGCTATGCAATTTGTAAGACTAATGGGTCGGTAGCTTTGAGCCTTCGATCGGTTTTTGTCTTGTTGTGGTATCATTTTTATCTGGTATTCTTTCCAGTTAACTGGAACATACGAGATGTTTATTGAGCTAGATATGAGTAGACAGGCAAGGGTTTTAAATTCTTAGAAAAGTCTTCAAGGAGTTTGTAGCAATTTTTTTCCGGCCCAGGGCATGTTTTTCTCGTCTCTTTAAAGATTTCATCATTTTTTTTTTGTTTTATCCACAATGCCAATTTGTTCAGCATGTTCACTTGTATTTAGTATTGCTTCTATTTCATTTTCAATATTGTCGCAGAGCTCAGAATTTTTTGATGATTCCCTTTCACGATTTTTCATTGAGTCCCTTAGCAGCGGTTTGAACATTTCTATTTTCTCTTTGTCGATGACCGCCACGCTACCCTTGTAGAATAGTTTTGTGTATTCTGCTGTCTTTTGTTTGGGCTCGTTTTTATTAGTTATTTCTTTCATTGCTTTCCAGAAGCCTTTGCTATTACATGCACTTTGCAAGACCTTTGCTCTTTTTTGTCTTCTGATTGCATCATTGATTGTTTAATTTCTTTCTGTAGGTAAATTATCTCCGTTCTTAAAGAGGTGTAGTGATCGCCAACTGTTATTTTGAGCTCAAAATTCTCCATTTTCTTCGCCTTTTTCTCCTCAAATTTATCAGTTTTTGCGTCTCAACACTGTAGGTGATATCTTTCTTGTTAATGCAGGAATTTTCCAAAGATTGTTGTACTAATTCAATTAAAATGGTGCTAAACTGATTTAATTCATTCGTTTTTGGATACTTCACAGGCCAGAGATTTGATCGTCTGTGCAATTTTCTAGCATTTTCTCTGAAATTTCTGTAGTTGATTTTTTATTTTATATGAAAAAATTCACCTTTTCGTAGGTTCATTATCGTAATGGTAACTTTGTGATTGCTGTCTAAATCTTTTGATACTTGTTAATCGTTAAAATGCGCAAAAAATGAATTATCGCAAATGTGGAGATCTAACATATTTTTGCAATTTCCGTCAAACAACTGATAGGTGTGATAACCGTTGTTCAGCAGTTTAAAAGTGCCCTCATCAACAATTTTTAGGAATTTTTCTCCATTTTCAGAATCATATGAGCAGTTTAGTTCATGGTGGGGACCATTGAAGTCGCCACATACGAAGACATTTTTCAACTTTCCTGAAAGTATTTTATCGGTCGACAGCGGCTTTCCAGGGGAACTGTAAGCAGTTATTATCCAAAAATCGTCGAAAGAGGGCAACTTAAGGCAAATTTTAAGCTTTTCTAGTGTTCTTTCCTTGCTATCAGTTTCTTTTTCTACTGGTTCTATTCGCTTGATAACAATGCTGTTCTTTACTAAGATAGCAGAGCCATGATGACCGTTGTTACTGGTTTCCGTTTCAACGATATAATTGTTGAGGGGGGTTGTTTTTTCCTGCTTTTAATTTCATTCAAACAAATAACATCTATTTCTGCTTCTGTTGAAAACAAATTCAGATCACTTATTTTGTTGTTTAGTCCGCGACAGTTCTACTGCAAAATCTTGAGCTTATCCAATTTGCAAAAAATTTTGGCTGTTTGCTAAATTGTTTGTTTGAATTGAAATAACAGGAGCTGTATTTGCGCATTTTATGCTGTCATGTACTCTCTGGCCATCAATTTTTTCATTGAAGATATGTTAGGCGCTGTTAGAGACAATACTTATTATGTCACGGTAGGACATAAGGTTAAGAACTGTTCGTATTTTGCCAAAAACTTCAGCTACTAGAACAACATTTTTTTCAGTTGATTGCGTTAGATCAGTCATTGCTTGAGAATTCAGTTTGTTAGGTACGGCTTAGAGCTTATCCTCATTTGTTTTTTTGAGGCCTCTGTTGACTTATGCTGATATGCTGGACAGCCTCAATAGACTTTCGCATGAGCACCGCCGCAGTTTGATCATTTGGCATTTTCCTTAGGAATGGTGCATTCTTTAACACTTTGATCTTGCGAGCAGCGAAGACATCGAATTGCATTACTGCAATCCCTTGCTGAGTGGCCAAATTTTCGGCATTTGAAACATTGCATATTATGTGATGGTTCTCGGTTTGCTTCACATCGGTATAGCTGCCAGCCCATTTTAACGCCAATTTTTTGAGCTGCATTGACCTGATTGTTTGATTCCGTAATCACGCGTATTAATTTTGTTGGTTGGCCCGTTGCTCTACTTGTTATTCGTGAAACTTTGGTGACGTTAATTGCGTTGTTATTTAAAATTTCTTCTTTTACCTCATCTTCAGTAATGCTCCAATGAACAATTACAATGACGAAACTTGATTTAGTTTTAGGCTTAGGATGTGTATTCTTGGCATTCACTTTGGCATTGGGAAAGGCCTGGTTTAGGTTTAGTGACAGCATCAAGCATTCTCTTGAAGTGAGGTCCTCTGTCTGAATAAAGAAGTCGGTATTGTTCTTCAGTTCTTTCATTTGCTCAATCTTGACGGCTGGAAATTTCGACCTGATTGCTCTTGCAAACTGAATTTGTGATGGTCTTGGATCAATTGAAACAATTAGATGTCTTACGTTGTTGATTGGAGTTGGAACTTTTCTGAAACGTTTTCGTTTATTCCTTACTTCAGTAAAATCGCTTTCATCTTCAGTTGATTCTTCTGCTGCCATTCGAGCCTCAAATAAAAGTCTGTCAATTTGGCTTATGTTGAGATTCAGCCTCAATGAGGCTCTGAGTTAAAGGAGAGAGCAACTTAAAAGAGCTTTTGACAAAGATAAAGCTAAGAAAGAAGGGGATTTGAACAAACTTTCAAAGAACAAAAATTAAAAGAAGAAGGTAATTGAAAAATTCGGGATTTTAAATTTTAAGCAAATTTAGTGAAAAACTCTCTTTTTATAAAAGACTTACTCCCAATATTTTGCTTTGCTTTAGAGAATTTCACGCCCAGAATTACAGACCGGTGCTGAAGTTGCAGAACAAAATCAAATTTTAATTACTGGTTGGTTGGCACCCCTTCTGCCAATATTTTCATCCAGCAACTTTTTTTAAAACGCAACAACTGCTTCATCACAACTACTTCATCGCAACCATCACCCTAAGATACTTCAAATGAATACATTATAAAAACGTTGTATAAACTTTGTGACTAAAACTGGCGATAGGTCTGGACATGAAAGCACGAAAATCTGCACATACGCACTTTTGAACGCACCATAGAGGTTTTTGAACGCATGATAGTCTGGAGTTGAACGCAAAAATCTTGAGAACGTGAGCGCTCGAATTTTGGTTTGGAACGCACGAAAGTCTGTTCATATGTGATCTTGAAAGTCTGGACATAGGGACTTTTGAACGAACGAAAAACGCACAAATTTTTTTGAACGCACAAAAGTCTGGACATAGGTACGTTCGGTCTGGGGTGGTCTGTACGGTCTGGTTGATTCAGCGAAGAGATTACCAATTTTTAGAGAAAAATTGATCAATAATTAGTAGTGTATTTTGTCGTTCTACAGAGACAAACACTTCATAATCCTGATAGCGGGGTACGAGTTCGCAGCCATAGTGGTCATTCCAATTTTGGTGATGGGAGTGTTGTATGTGAAGGTGTGTCAAGTGTACAAACAGTATGAATTGATGATGCTCTCTGCCTCTGCAGGTGCATTCGACATCCCAAAGCCAAGTGCCAATCAAAAGAAGTGGGTACAGTTTCATTATTATAGATTATAGTTATAGATTATAGATTATAGATTACAAATGGATTATAAACAGCTATTAAGATAATTATAAGAGATGATAACAATAGATTATAAATATTCTATGTGTGTGTGTGTGTGTGTGTGTGTGTGTGTGTGTGTGTAAGTGTGTGTGTGTGTGTGTGTGTGTTTGTGTGCGTGTGTGTATTTGTATGTGTGTGTGTGTGTGTCGTTGTGTGTGTGTGTGTGTGTGTGTGTGTGTGTGTGTGTGTGTGTTTGTGTCTTTGTGTGTGTGTGCGTGCGTGTGTGTATTTGCATGTGTGTCTGTCGTTGTGTGTGTGTGTGTGTGTGTGTGTGTGTGCGTGCGTGCGTGCGTGTGTGTGTGTGTGTGTGTGTGTGTGTGTGCGTGTATGTATTTGTGTGTGTGTGTGTGTGTGTGTGTGTGTGTGTGTGTGTGTGTGTTTATGTGTGTGTTTGTGTGTTTGGGGAGATAAGCAATTCACAACCCCAAAAATGAGCGGGTCCAATCTTGCAAGAAGTTTCTAGGAATCTTGCAAGAAGGAGTGTTGCTAGATTAGTTCACAGTATAAATCTTCAAGAAAGTGCATACTTAACTCATACACACATTCTTCAACACATATTCAAAACCATAATTCTTGTTTTTGTCCAGATTATGCTCAGAGGTAGTACCTGACCACTTGTCCAGAACCTAAGGTGTTTTGATTGGAAGGGGTTTTGGTTCAAGCACCTCAGCCTCGACTTGCCAGATTCTTGTAAATTTCTTAACCCATTTTTAGTTAACAAGGTTACAGCGTTAAATCGAAATTTCCTTTTTTAAATAATTGTTCTACCAGAAGAACTCCAACGGTTATCTTTTGAGAATCTTTCAAGATCTTGCAAAATAACCGTCCAATTATGACCGGTATTTTGCAGGTCAAAGCTAGTGTTTCGAACGATGTTGGCATCTGTGATCATCTATGGAGTCAGTTGGACTCCCAAGGAATTGATGAGGTTATTGTGCTTCCTCAAAATCATCAGACAGACCCCAGATACTGTCCGGGTTTTCGTACTCTTCCAGGCATTCACTACACTACACTCGTTAGTACTCTTCACATTTCTAGAGAGTTTTGTTAACCTGGATATTAGTCTCTTAAAATATTTTCTTAATCATTGATTTCACTCCCGGGTCGAGGTGTCAACGATACCAATAGAAGAGAGTGCCTTAAGGTTTGTTAAATGTAAGACTGCTTTGGACTGGCCATACTGGCTTGCTCGAGCAACAAAACTTGAATAAAAAACATGAAATTCAGCAAAATTTGATCAACAAGTGGAGCAACAAGCTGATCAACAAAACTTGAAATTCTATGGAAAAGTACTCAATTGTCAAATCAGACGCTTAATATTACATCCAATTTTGAGCTATTTGCAGCATACCCAGACTTGAGTCTCAGAGCATTTCAGAGCTGAATCAGCATATTTCAAGCGTAAAAAATTTATTCAGTTCTGATACATTGCATCTCCAGAGTAGTTTAGGTTTCTTTATGTGTAGTTTTTTTTCATTAGAATTATTTTGAGGTCATAGAGTTCGCCCAGGCTAACTTTATCCTGTATAGTCTGAAAACAATTCATAACCAAAAATTTAGTCTGAGCAGAATAATGTCATACTTTTGTAGCTTGTAACTGGTAATAACTTTGGTCTTATAAACACTATTTATACCTAAATTAGTTTGTAGGCAATTACCACAAAGCCCATTTAGCTTAGTGGTTACAACTTGCCATGCAAATTAAATGTTACAAGTACCCCCGTGTATGTTCGCATCGGAAATAAAGCACAACTTGCTGGTGGGAGTTAAGCTGAACATCTTGTTTTTCATTAAGTAACTTTTACTCAAAAATCAAGACTGGCCAATGTAAATTGTGACCTGAGAAGAGTACTGGCCATTCCAAGAATAGAAAGTCTCTATACTGATTCAGCGCCGATTCAGCTCTGCCACCAACTTCCGGGTAGGTAAAAACTAGATTTGAAATCAGCCCGTGAACTTTTGCTTTCTAAAAACACTTTTTGAAGTTAATCCAACAATCAATATATTGTGAATCCAAGATCTGTTGTGCTATGAAAGCAAAGAAAAAAATGTTTGTTCGAGCTAAATGCAACTGACCATCATAGACTATTTTAATAAGTGTTAAGAAATATTTTTTTAGGATCTGTTAGGGTTAATTTTACTTGCTCCGGTTAATTTTAGTTATTTTCAAGTACTCCCATTTTCGCAAAAAGCGGTTTGTTGAATAGAATTTAGAGTTTAAATAAGCAACTTATTGACCAATCAGAGAAGAGAAAAAATTCAGAGAAGAGAAGAAACAATCCGAATGATCAGCTGTTGAGCGTGATTCGCTGTGACTACTGGCTTTCTGCTTTTTGATTTCATTCCACGGCGCATGGGAGGCACTGCCGTGAACAGCCGTCCGCTATCGAGCTTCAAATAATATTAGCTTCTCTGAACTGTAGGACAATTGTATTTGTTTCTAAGTGTAGCGAAGTTAGAGATGGAGTTTCTTTACTCCGTGCCAAAGAGATTGTTTCAGTTATGTTAGATTACTGTTTTGCGATGTATTGTTCTATCAACAGATTGAAACCAAGTTTCTAGGAAACCGAATGAAACCATTAATAACGAGTACTGAATGCTTTAGTCCAATGTGCTTAATTTTAAAGCGTAGATGATTGTAGGGATCAATATATTCGATCCGTTATTTGAAAGTATTCTTAGACTCTTGATTAGTTAGACATTTTTTGCGACAGCTTTTTTAGAGCTTAGTGGTGCATAATTGAGGGACACACCTGAGTTATGTACGTTTGTAAATTAAATAACGTTATTGCCAGAATTGATCATTTGTTGAAATTGAGTCTAGGAAAAAACTCCACCTAATTTTAGATAAGAAATAAACCCCGAAGAAAATATACTCCAACGGAAATAAATCCTCACGGATGTAAAACCCCAGTTTAAATCTGAACTTTTGTTGTGATAACTTTTTCGGTTGTAATAATTTAATATCAATTATGACGGGCCGCTAATGTGTGGCCATGGTTTGCGAGGCATTGCCAAACGCGCTAAATACGCAGCTCTTTAATGGTCCACTGCGGGTGTGTTTCCACGGGGGTTTATTTCCGTAGGGGGTTTATTTCCTATGTAAAATTAGGTGGGCTTTTTTTCCGCGATTTTTTCAAAGAAACCGTTTGCCAATTAAATTTGGGTTCCGTTTTTAGATTGTGCAACCCCGTTTTGTATGCCTGCACATACAGTCAATTCAGATACCAGTTCTGCAAACAGGTCAACATGGTCAAAGCCATCACTCTCTCAATTCTCAAATGTGATTGGTTCAAAATGAAACAGCTTTGTGGTCTAAACAGTTCAAAAACGATCGCAAAATTAATACCAATTGAAAACAAAACACATCGAAATGGATCCTCCAATACTAATACTGATTTCGGTTATGGCAGCACCAACAATTTTTTGTCAGACAGTTTTATCGCGTCTAACAGGACCTGGTCTTCAACAAAGAGCTGAGTTAAACTTCGATGACGTCACAAAGTTGTATCTGTTTCCTTTTTATCTCGCTCTCCCCGTGATTGAAATTTGGATCAATTCTGTTTCCGAGCCCCCTCTTTCCTCAGCTTTGTGGTGGGCGACACGGTGCTATAATTCAGCGGATAAATTTGAACCGTGGGGGGGGGGGGGGTCGTAAAAGGAAATATGAGGGAGTGGGGGGAGGGGGCATTATATCTGGCCATGTTTTATGAGGGGAGAGGGTTAGGCGGTTAGAGGAAACAGTTCCGAAACTGATCAAACTGACACCGTTTTTGAGACATATCCCCTATTTTTATGGACTAAGAAAACCAGTAGAAAATGTGCCTTTTTGCAAATTACTTTTCCTTCAATATATAGAATTGCTGCCCATAAATGTAAACATAAACAAAAATTTACAATTTTATTTTCTCTGTTTTTGCATAATCTTTTCATGCTGATAGTTGAAGATTAATTTTCCGCGTATCACTCGCTATATAGAGCCCCATTATATTTCTATTTACGGTAATGGGGTTACATCACATGAACTTAAAACTATCCTTTCTTTTTTTACAATTCAAAGAATTCGAATTGTATTGGGGCACTGTCTTTTTTTTACGACTCGAAGAGGAGTATTGGAGAAGTCCTTTTTTTAATCAATTTTATTGGAGTGAATTTTGAAGCGGGAAATAGAACACGTGAAAAAAATTGGAGTGATTTTGTCGCTGAACAAAAGTGAAGAGCGGAGCGAAAAGAGAGTGGTTTTTGTTCATATCGCTTTTTTCTAGTGAACGAGAAATTGAGGTGTGAAAAAAAAATTCTGTAAGCGAGCGAAATGTTTTGTTCACGTGCGGCATTTTAAAGCAGTTTTTTTTAAATTTTTTTTGGTTAATGGGTTTGGTTGTGATTTTGTTTCAATTTTAGGCTGGTTTTGGTAGTGGTTTGAAGGTTTCCGGAAAATCGTACGAAATATAGGCTAATTCGTAGATTTTTCATGTATTCATTCATTATTTTTTTGTTGAGAACTATGACAAAAACTGGCGAAAATCGGGAATATTTTTCTCAATTTATCGTAGTTTTTCGTTTTTTTTCCTGTTTTTTAGACAAGTTTCTTAGCCTTTTATGACTTGCCGATTAATTTGCGACCATCTGGATACCCCATTGGCTGGAAGGAAATTTTCTTTGGATTTTTATGCTTTAGTAATATTAAAAAAATTATTAACTTTTTTCCAGTTTTTTAGTACAAGTTGTTTTTTCGTAATTTGGCCTCAAAAATTTTCAAAAATTTCATAAGTGGTTTTAGTCCGTAATAGTTGCCCTGATGAAGTAATTTTGGCAGAGATAATTATTTTGAGGATATCAATTTACAACAAAATTCGATCAGATTTTTTATCATATTTTAACAGATTTGATTTTTGTTTTCTTTTTTGTTTTATTGTTTTGATTCAAGATAATCGTAATTTAGTGGAGGTCTGTCTGATGAGTAGTTGGATGGCGTTTAGACGGATTTCCATTTCGAGTCGTTTCCGGAATTTTTCCGGCTATGTTCTTTTTTTTAAGATCTGTTCACACATTTTGATGATTTTTGAAGTCAAATTGGAGAAGTGATTTTGATCACGCCGAAACAGGAAGTGGAGCGAAAAAGCGAGTGGTTTTGCGGCGTGAAATTTCGCTCTAAATTTAAAGTAGAGTGAGAAAACGGTGTTTGAACAAAAAATTCGCTTTCTCGCTGGAGGTTTTTTGTTCACATGCGGCAATTTCACTTTGATTGTTACTGTTTTTTTTTTGCAATTGCTTGGATCGAATTTTTTCTAAATGGTTTTCCCAATCCATTCATAGTCCGTTCTTGGTCTAGTTTTCTGTTTGGTCAATGAAAATTCTTTGAATTGTACGCCAGGACTTGTCCTGCTATGTTTTTTTTATTTCTTTGGAACAAAGTATCAACTAAGGGATGTTCTTATTAAAATACAAAGAGGTGTTCTTATTTGGTTCCACCTACCCATAAAACATGAAAATCTGATCGACCGATTAACAACCGAATCACCTCATAACCAATTTCCCATTTTATACTTGCAATAAATCGATTTAATCTTTCTCAGGCATTCGCGTTTTATGACTTAAACGCTATCTCGTGATTGCTTTTTATCAAAAAGCGGTTCAGTTTATAACAACGCAACCTCTAGGTTATAAAACACAGCTCGCATAAATTAGATAAAAGATAACATAGACAATACCCGATGTTTACTTACGTTTTATTAATTATCAGCTGATGCGTATTCGAGATAAAGTCACTTCAGTTTCAGTTTTGATATTATTTATCACCAAAACATAAACATATATTCACAGCTAAAAGAAAATTTTACGAAAAATAAATCTATTTTACCAACAAATTGAAACGTGAGTTTATTTTTCACTCGCAATTATTTACAAACTTTTCTCGTTTGCTGAGCGCTTTTACAAAATAATCGAAGCTCGTTTAGAGCGTAATAAAAGTCACTCGAAGATAGCAGCGCTTTTTGACCATTTTTCAGATTGTTTTTGTTTATTTGCAGTTGCTTAATTTTAATAAGATACTTTTTTACGTGTTGTACACAGCAGCTGAGTAGATTTGTTCAAGCCCAATTAGCTTTAGAAGTTTGATTAAGTTTATAACAAACAACGCGCGGTTGTTTTGTACCAAAATTAGTCGCCAATATTTTTGGCAAAAGCAACCATTTGTGTTCTGCTCTTTGAACAAAAATTACATGTCCAAAATTGTTCAATTGTTGGCTTTTGATAAAGCAGCTTTTATTTTTCTGCTGGTCATTTTTGTTCATTGTACAAATATATATTTTATTACTTTTTGACGCTTATTTTTACCTCCCGTGAAGAGAGAGATTCTAAATTATGTCGGCGCACGTTAGATAATCATGGAAAATTGTTAGTTTTTTCCTTTATCGACTTTTGAAATCTGATAATTATCAAAGAAAGCATTTTTTCTGAAAATATTTACCAGTTCGAAAGTTTGTTGCTATTGCTTTTTCTCAAACGGTTTTTGAGAAAATTTTATTGTGAGTTGGGAAATTTTGAATAGGCACAATTATAGTTCAAAATAGGCAGTTTTTCGCCTAACAAATTTTACGTGGGGCTTTTGTCAGTTGTCAATAAGGGTACTCTTTACACGATACCCGCCTCATAAAACCCTTCGTTTATTCCCGTTAAAGATTACTAGAAACAAACCTTTAGCAAACGCCTAGTCAAAATAGACTTTTTACATCACAAAAAAAATTACGCGGAGCACTCATAATTTAATTATAAGGGGTCATATTAGCACGGGACCCACCTGATAGACACCTTCGTTTATTTCTGTCAAAGTCTAGTAGATAATTCAAAAACAACAAACTTTCATATTAGATCAAAACAAACATTGAAATTTTTTACACCGCAAATACGATTTACAAAAATGGTTGAGCACTCGGCTTATCTCGAATTTCGGATACCTTCTGGGTTAGACGATGACTTCAACGTGTACAAGAACACTGCCAAATTAGACTACCTTCCCAGAAAGCAGAAACAACCAAACAGATCTTTCCGACAGAGCGACAAACTTGATTCTACTAGCACGACCGACTTTTCCGAGTCGGCTAATTTGGGCGGCACTTCGCACGTTATAATTTTCAACAAAACAGCCGAAAACCCTGTTAACGTTTCAAAGTTTGGCTACTCTAGCAAGTCAAGCACAAAAACGTCCGCTAATTTCTACCAAAGACACCCGAAAGCAAAACTGGATAAAACTGGATCGTTGCTCCCAAATGGGGAGTATTTTGGTGAGAAAAGTGGGGCGGATATAGTGCCTTATAAGTTTATTTCAAGGCCAGTGTTGAAAGCGTACCCTGGAAAGGACCCTGGAAATCTCAAGATCACAACCAATTCAAGATCTGCAACCACGATGAGTGTGAGTACTTTGTTTTTTTTTTGCAATCCGTCTTCTTAACTGTGCTGCCGTTTCCGATCTTCGTCAGAATTTTTAACATGGCGGTTTGGCACGTACAGTTTTTCAAAAGAAATTGCTCCCTAGGGCTAAAGGGCACTTTTTCTAAGCCAGTCTGCCAGTCTTCAATAAGCAGAATAATTTTTTGCTTAATGGTTATTGGCTATTCTGCTTAAATTTTTAGATATTTTCCAACTGTTTTCAGAAATTATTTCTCAATTTTAAAAAATCATTTTGAAGATATTTCGCTTGAAGTTTTGCAAAGTCTGTTTTATTTTGCTCGTCGTTTTTTAGTTCAATTATACCGGTTGTTGGTAAAAAAATGAAAAAAAAAATTAATTCAAACAAATTATTTCAAAAAATAGAAAGATTGCAAGACTGACTCGTAATTACAATATTTAATCGAGCTGTTTTAATACTTCATTTACTTATTATTTACTTATTTTACTTTGCCATGTAGCGGCCAAGATCCTCCTTATTAGCTATAAGATTTAATTGCATAGAGTTTTCAAAATTTTGACTAAAATGCGCAGGGTGTGCCTCGTATTTGTTTGCTTTGGTCTTTTTGTTTGGAATCCAAAAAGAATTATTGTTATGCAACTTTTTGAACAATTGGAATTATAATTTAGTGTTTTTAAGCACGCATTTAATTTCATGAAAATTACTTACGAGAATATCTTTTTGACTCAAGAATTTAAGAAAAATAGACAAATTTCGATCCGTTATTCTCAGCTACCCTCACCTGAGTGATGTCGTGGGAAATAATTAATCAATAGACTAAATTGCGTTTTAAAATTTTGATAAAATTTTTAGCGTTTTTTAACCAAATTTTTGTTAAACAATTTTTAAGATGAGATCTAGCTAGTTTAGGAACTAACTAAATAATGAGTTAGAAACACGCCCAGAATCATTATTGATCTCACCCAATGAGAGGGGAGCCTTTTCTTCAGCAATGTCATCCAACAGGTAGGGGCTTGTGCTCATTTCAAGTTCAATAACGCGAAGAAATTAGAAAACGAGAGTTAAAAGGCTGAGGGAGAAAGGAATAAACATCAAAGATCGGTGAAAACATTAAGATTGGCAATAAGAAACAATGAGCAGACATTTGAATTTTAGATAAATATCAACCAAGATTCATTTAATAATGGAGACCACACAGATTGCAATAAATGGATTGAAGCTTTTTCCACGAATATTCAGATTTTCGAACACTGCGTTGACGTTTTTCAATTGATGTTTGCTTAAAGTACTCAAAATTGCAAGTCAGAATGTTTTGCTATTGTCTAATATTTTTTACTTTTTTCCAAATATAACAATCGAAATACAAAGTGCTAAATTAAAAAATACATAAATGAACAGATAGATGACCTATTTCATTGAAGACCTAAATAGATAGATGACCTATTTTATTCATAATTAATTAATTTAATTTGAAGATTATATCAGTCCAATATGAAACACTGCAGAATTGAGATCACACTGTTTTGATTATATTGTTCTTCAAAATCAAAGGAATTTTGAAAGCAAAATGCTCCAAGAATTTTTAACGGTTGGTAAAAAACAATTGTAATAAGAATAAGACCGGTTTTCAAGTTTTCTTTGATCTATGACGAAAAACTCATTTAGCAGTTATGAAAATTTTTGTTTGCTGAAATGAAGAAAAGGTTTGTTTGTTTTAGGGATAACAGATATATTTTAGGCGACGAAAAAATAGTCAGATTTAGATGCGATATTTAATCCCCAATTTGAAGAGTCTTCCCCCTTCTAATTGAATATTGTTGTCTCAAATGATGCTTATATACAACAGGGAGGCTCAGTAATGTGTGATCGTACATAAGGTTCCGACTCCGCTCATCCACATTTTTGGCATAATTGTCTACCAAATGAGGAACAGATATAAAACCACAAACATTCGATTAATTTTCAAAATCAAACAAGGCTGCTCTGTAATGTGCGATCGCACATAAGGTTCCGACCCCGCTCATCCACAATTTTGGCATAATTGTCTACCAAATGAGGAACAGATATAAAACCACAAACATTCGATTAATTTTCAAAATCAAACAAGGCGGCTCTGTAATGTGCGATCGCACATAAGGTTCCGACCCCGCTCATCCACAATTTTGGCATAATTGTCTACCAAATGAGGAACAGATATAAAACCACAAACATTCGATTAATTTTCAAAATCAAACAAGGCGGCTCTGTAATGTGCGATCGCACATAAGGTTCCGACCCCGCTCATCCACAATTTTGGCATAATTGTCTAGCAAATGAGGAACAGATAGAAAAACACAAAAAAAATCAAGTATTTTTCAAAAAAAAACTTGTGTATGAACAAAAAGATAGCCTCCAAAGCAAATGACTCAGTGGAGTAAAAAATGATGCATTAGACTGATGAGATTTGTCGATATTAAGAAAGCGAGCGAAGACGAATGGCAAAATCAAACAACAACAACAACAACAACAAACACTAGTTACATCAAAAAATTTATGTCCGTTTTAAAAAACAAAACTTAATAACAAAGTCAAAATAGCGTCAGATAAAACTGAAAATAAACAATATAACTTGTAATTCACCAGAAAAAAAGGTAATTCACCAGTTCATGATAAAGCTTGGTAACAATTAGACAAAAAAACAGAAACTTTAAAGTTAAAAAAATAGCTGAGTTTCAAAAAAAAACAATTAATTTCAAAGTTATGAAAACCATTAGGAATCAACTAAAATATGCCAATGGTTTGCAATTACCAATGCTTCTATAAAAGGGAATTAAGAACTCTTGGTATTCAATTTTTGATGCAGTTACAAAAAGAACAACAAATAGACAAAAAACAAAAAATCAATTAAAACTTGCCAGAAAATGCTTTGGAAGCCGTAAAGCCATACTTTGGCCCCCAAAATATGTTTGATTGAACCTTCTTCGAACACCAATACTGAATTAATTGGCCGCTCATTAATGAAAATGAGCAACAATTAGACAAAAAAGAAAAAGAAATGCAAAGTTATGTAATACTTGTTTTCTTTCGAAAAAAAATTATTTCCAAAGACATGAAAGCCATTAATCACAGAATGAAAAATTTGAATAGGTTCATTTACTCTTCCAAAAGAAGCCCTCGAGACCTGCAATTAACCAGAACCTTTCTTACGTCTGCAAAAAGAACATCAAATATGACAAAAATCAAAAATTAATTTACTTTTTTTGCGAAAAACCCGTGTCGAAGCCAGTAAATTCATAACGAATTCTTTAAAAACCTTAGATTTTGTGACAACAATCCCTTTTGACACCTTCCCTTGACAAAAATAATGTCATCTTTAACCTTTAATTAACGAGACCAGGTAACAAACAGACAATAAAAGGAACAAAACTGCGAAGTCGAAATGTTTTTTTTTTCATTTTGGAAAACAATTGTTTTCAAAGTCAAGAAAGCCATTATCTATCTTCTAATATCAGAACTTCGGCTCATCTAATCTTTCAGGAAAAGCTACTCAAACTGGGTCATTGTACAATAAATTAAATACGACTAAAACGACAAAGTAAAAACGACAGTTAAAGACAAAATTAAAAAATTCAATTAAATTCTTTGAGACAGAATTGTCGAAGCGGTAAACAACCACAGACTATATCTATAAGGGTAGAAATATTATCAATTGTGCGTTATTTTGAACGCAAAAAATGTGATATATGAACTGAAAAAAACGTGATAATTTGACAAAATTAGAAAACATGAAAAATGGGCAAATAACTAAAAATTAAAAAAATTTTGTGAAATCTAGTAGTATCAAAGCCAGAACACCATAAATTAATGCGTGAAACCGCAATAAAGACAAAATTTAAATTCAGCAGAAAGAAGGTGCACTCTTCGATTGTTGACACTAGGCTACAAATTGACCGAAATAGGAGAAAAATGGAGGCTAAATTCAATAAGCCATTTTTTATTTAATAAGCAAATATTTTAAAAGTCAAAACGACCGTAACTTTTCGAGCTCTCAAATAGATAAATTAGTTTCAAACTAATTAGGAAGCCAATAGGACCTATCACTTCTGAGCTTTGATTTGAAATGTTCTGTTATTCAATTAATATAAAAAAGATCGAATTTTTTTTTATAAAAAACCAGTTGATGACAATCCGAATTATTTTTAGATTGTAGCGGTTCAAGATTGGCACAGAACTAATCCTAATAGTGTTGGTTGTTCATTAGGGAAATTTAATTTTTGGAATGTCATTGATAAAGATTTTTTGTTTGATAAAAAATCAAAAGTAAATGCTGCGTTTTTGATAATCAACGAATAAAGATAGCAAAAAACAGCAAAAGTTTTATTTACAGAGCACTCTCAACGGAAGTTGAAGTGGAATTAGCCCCTTTTCAGTCTACAAAGATTATGTTAGTGGTGTTTGGGTGTGGACTTCCTGCAAATTTAATCAGAGTGGTCTAAGGAAACTTATTTCGTGCTGTTTTTGATGAAAAAGTCTGAATTTTGTGAACTTTTTAGCCGGAATTTGTGACAAAAAAACTCAATGAAAATAACCAACAGTGTATTTAGTCCTTAAACAAAAAAACCTCAACAAAATTTTTATAAAAAATGTTATTAAATTTTATCAAAATTTGCGAAATTTTAGTAAAAAATTCCAAAAAAAGGTGAATGAAATCAACGGAATTCACTCTATTTTCGCGAAAGTTTAAACCTCAATATCTCCTTGTCAAAAACGAAAATCGAAAAAATCCTTTTTATTCCATATTCTACGCTGGACAAGCTTTCTATGGATACCAGTCTCAACTCTCTACGATGAATATATCGATCGGCCAAAATTGACTGAACAAAAAAAACCCAGTTGAGTATATAGTTCATCCCCCCTCAAGAGGGGTCGGAACAATTAATGTATGAACGGAAACATAGCCTCCAAAGCAAATAACTCAGTGGAGTAAGAAATGATGCATTAGATTGATGAGATATGCCAATATTAAGAAAGCGAGTCACGACGAACACCAAAATCTAACAACAAGAAACATTAATTACAACAAAAAAATGTGTCCGTTTTTAAAAACAAAACTTAATAACAAAGTCAAAAGATCGTCAGATAGACAATTAGACAACAAAGAAAAAAAACAGTAAATTTGAAAAATTTGCTGATTTTATTTTTAAAAGCAATTAATTTCAAAGTAATGAAAACCTTCAGAAATCAATTAAAATATACCATATGTTAACAGTTACCATATGTACCATATGTTAACTAAAGATGTACGTATGTACATATGTTAACTAAAATATACCATATGTTAACTAAAGATGTCGGTATTCGATTTTTATGCGGTTACAAAATTAACTACAACTAGACAACAAACAAAAAATCAGATAAATTTTGCCAAAAAATGCTTCCGGAACCATAAAGCCATGCTTTGGCCCTCAAAATATGTTAGACAAAAAAAGGAAAAAAGGCAAAATTCATTTCGAAAAAAAATTATTTCCCAAGACATGAAAGCCATTAATTACGAAAAAAAAGTTTAAAATATTCGTTCTTCTTCCAAAGGAAGCCCTTAAAAGCTGCAATTATCCTGAATATATCTTCCGTCTACAAAAAATGCGAAAGTAAAAAGTGTTTTTTATTTGGGAAATCAATTGTTTTCGAAGTCATAAAAGCCATCAGCTATTAACTAAAATCAGAAAATCGGCCGCCCTCTGTTCTTGCATGAAAAGCCAATGAAACCGGGTCATTGTACAGGAAACTTCATAGGAGTAAAAAGGCAAACTAAAAATTACAGTTGATGGCAAAAATAAAAATTCAAATAAATTCTTCAAGAAAGTACTGTCGTAGCCGTTAAAACCAGAAAGGTTGTCCTTAGGGATTTGAATATTATCGATTTTTTTAAAAGCCAATATGCTGATATATGAAATGTCGATAGCGGGAATATGTGACCAGAGTAGAAAACGTGAGAATTGGGCAAATTCTTGAAAATAAAAAAATGTGAAATCTAGTAGTATCAGAACCAGAAAATCATAACTTAAGGCGTAAAACCGGGTTTAAATTTCAATAAAGATTTAATTTGAATTCAGTAGAAAGAGGAAGCAATCTTTCATTGCTGACACTAAGCTACAGGTTTACCAAATTAAGAGAAAAATGGAGGCAAAGTTCAAAAAGCCATGATTTATTTAAAAATCAAAAATTTGTACAAGTCCAATCGACCACAAGCTTTCAAGTAATTAACTAGATACAGTAATTTGGAGCTAATTAGGAAACGCACTGGAACTATCACTATTGAGCTTTGAAATATTCTTTTATTTAATTAATATATAAAAAAGATCAATTTTTTTTTAAAAAAAGACCGACTGATTACAATCCAAATTATTTTTGGATTAAAACAGTCCAAGATTGGTCCAAAACTAGATCTGCTAATGCTGTTCGTCCGGTACGAACACTTTATTTTTCAAATGTTTTAGATGTAGATATTTCGTTAGAAAAAAAATTAAAAATAAATGCTTCGTTTTGTCAACGAGTAAATTTAGCAAAAAACTGCAAAATTTTAATTACGGAGCACTCGAAACGGAAGTTGAATTAGAAATTTTAGTCAAAAATTCCGGAAAATGTGAAAAAAATTAAAGGAATTCACACTATTTTCTCAAAAGTTTAAGCCTTGATAACTCCCTGTAAGTAACGAAAATAAAAATAAATCTTTTAAATTCCATATTCTACGCTGGACAAGCTTTCGAATGGGACTAGTCTCAACTCTCTACGATGAATATATCGATCGGCCAAAATTGTCTGAACAAAATAAATCCCATTTGAGTATATAGTTCCTCAACCCCCCCCCCCCCCAAGAGTGGTGGGAACAAATGACAAATAAAAATTTAATTTGATTTGAAATAATCAAGGGCAACTAGACAATTGAGAACCATCCCAGTAGAGCTCTCTTTCGCACAAATTTTGAGACAATTTTTTTCCACTGTTTCTTTCTAAAGGTTTTTGAAAATGCTGAATGACTGCTAGAAAGTATCTATTAATATTAATACGTCCTAAAGTAATGTTTACGTATTAATATTTTGCGTATTAAATATACTTTAGGACGTCCTAAAGTATACAGACTTTTGTTTGTGTAATTGTAATTAAATTCTTTTTTAAGAGCGCCGATTTTTTCGAACTGGCCCCAAAAGAAGATCCTTCCCCGATCGAAGGAGATAATAATTTAAACTCAAATGACCCCCAACAGACCAATCAACATTCAAACACCAGTCTCAGATCCTCGCGTATTGGAATGACGTCAACAAACAACAACAACAGTAACAACAGTCATCAATATCCTCAAAACAGCAGCCGTGTTAGCAACTTCTCCTCAGAAAGCAATAAGGTAGGCTGTTGAATTTTTACTTTGAATCTGTTTTATAGCATCAGATAATAGTAATAATAATCCACGGTCATAAAATATGAGTGGCAAAAGCAATTATACAACTGACAAAAAGTATAAGCCTGTTTTATTATTAATGAGCTTTCATATTTGGAAAAATATTTTTTGCTGTGGAAATTACGTTGATTTATAATAGATGTTAGAGGTTGTTATGAACTATAGAGTTTGTCTTTGCCAAAAAGTTTTCATTAAATTGAGTCATTTTTATCTACTTTTCGTTTAACTTTAAAAGAATTGTTTGGCCTATTTTTCCTTTTATTTGTGATTTTCCGAGTTGTTTTAATTGTTCCATGGCTCATTTACAACAAGACTGAATTGCAAGTCAAGATGAGCACTCGTCCAGTCTAAATGCAACTCTACAAATATCAATACTGGGCACGTCAAAAAACCAATATGCAAGTCTGACAAGTAACGTGTCACGATTTGGGATAAATTTTGTAACGTGTCACGATTTGGGATAAATTTTTAACCACTTTCCGGGGTGCTTTGAAAACACTCCCAAGTCATTCAAAACTATCAACTAGCGCACCGGGGGATCAGAGTAGGCTATATTATTGAGTTTTCAGGTGTTTTGAGCCATTTTCAGCCATTCTCAGCCTTTTGGAGCCAAACTTTAGTCGAAAATTGACATTTTTCATCTTGATTTTTTTTCAGATTTACCAAATGTTGACCATTCCTATCAGAGGGGAAAATGTGAAAAGGAGTAATTCAGTTAGGGTCCCCTTGCTGGCCGAAGGCCCTGTTAGCCGCCATCAAGCGCCAATGGAGCCTAATTTTGGCTATTTTTGACGTTTTTTCTGGTTATTTTTGACAATATGTCGGCTATTTTTGATGGTTGCTTTGGCTATTTTTGACGTTCTCCCGGCTAATTTTGACGTTTTTGTTTTTTTTTTTACGTTTTTCGGTTTTTTTGACGTTTTTTTCCGGCTATTGTTGACGTTTGTTAGACTTGCCTACTATTTGCCTTCAGACTTACCAAGTCATGGCCAAAACTTGCGTTTAGACTTGCACGTTTAGGCCAAGACTTGCATTTAGACTTGCGCGTCTCGGCCGAGACCTGCATTTAGACTGACAAGTGTAGACAGTGACTTGATCATAGCAGTACTGATACAAGACTTGCAATTAGACGTGCCCATTACTGACTTTAACTTTCCGTTCAGTCCGGGATTCCAAAGACGCAGCTACTAAATTGTTTGAATCTGTAGTAGGCCAATTTTTACCGAAACAATTAAAAAAACGAAAATTATTGAAGGGCATGAATATGTCTTTTTTGGTGTGTTATTTGTAGCCTATTGTATTGCTTGTCGTTTGTTTATTCACTTATTGAATATCAACGAATGAATCACAAGGTGTTTTTAAAACAAATGATTCAACTTGTGGAGAATAACATAAAAGTAAGAAAAGATTATGAATATTCGGGGCTTCGATCTTCGTTTTTCAGCGTCTTTTCGGTGTTTATTTTGTATGCTCTTTTTTAAAAAGGCATTAGCTGCATACCACAGCCCATTGAGTACAATTGCTTTAGCGTGAAAATTGTTAAAAATTTTGAAAAGATCATGATTTGAATTTGCTTTTTCTGATTTTATTTTTTATCTCGGACGTAGAAAATATTGTTGAGAGAGTAATTTGAAAGGTTATTGAATTGTTGGCTGGAGCTTAAACCAATTTCACTTCAAATCAAGCATGGATTCATGCGGCTATTTTTTCTGTTATTGCTATTTACTTTTTCTGATATTTTTTGCCGTCACTTTTGAGTGGTCAAAATAGACTGCTCAAAACAGGAACATGGCTTCTATAGGAATAATTTTTTTGGTCGTCGTCTAATAGGAAAATGAAATAACGGCATTTGACCAAAAATTGTTTTATCGATAGTTGTTCTTGATCACAATTTGCTTTTCAATATTTTTCGTGACAAAGAGGTGTTGTTATGATCTAGTTTGTAAGAATTTGTCGAGTTGACTTAAAACGGGATGAAACTACATGTCAATGATACAAGTGACAAATCATTGATTTTATTTTAATTGTGAATATATTTGGAGAATTGAAGGAAAAGAAAATAGGTGATTTGTTTTTTTTTGTAAATAAAATTGGTTTTTCTCACATACATTAACAAGTTATCTTCTGTGTAAGAATACTTTCAACCATTATAGACATATTTTAGATTTTAAGATCCAAGTTTGAGCTATTTTTGGTTTTTTAACCGTTATTGAACAATCTAAGCAGTTTTGCAACAGGATATTAGGTGTTCGATTGATTTGACTGCTATTATTTTCCAGCTGTTTAATAAAATCAGTGAATTAGGGAAACTTTTGGCCTGTGTTTGTCACCTAATAAAGTTTTCTGTCTTTTGCCTGCTTTTTTCAGGTTAACGAATTTTCTACTGTAGTTAAACTGTATTATACAGGTGCTGTTAACATGGGGAATAATTTAGTTCTTTTATATGCCAATCGAAACGAATTAACGACTGATAAATTATATAGACGTTTGACGTTTGACAAGTTTTGTTATTTTTTTGCCCTTTCGGCTCTAATTGTTGTTTGAACTTTTCATATGGTCGCTAATTGAGTAGTTGAAGTATCCTAAGATCTCTAGACAACAAATGACGAGAAATTGCAAATGACGAGATTCAAAATATTGGTTACAAAATTATAGATGTTATCGAAGTTCTGCATGTTTCGCTTTTCCAGTTTTCAAAGTATCCTGTAATTATTTTGCACTCTTGCTGAGGTCCCTATTTGCATAGTTATCAAAAATCGTTCTTCAGTTTTCTGTTGCAGTTTTCAAACAAAGATCTTTGTCGAACCAAAAATTTGAATCTTGTCTGGGAGTCGTTGTTTCATATACATTCTTCTCTAACTCAACACCAGCTTTCCAGTTCCTTTCAATTTCCGTGGGTGATTTAAAAATTATGGTTACTGAAAAGAATGTAACCACATTAAAACAGCTCCTGTTTGCTGCTCGCGTTTCAATGGTACACCACATAAGACCAATTTGAACTCTTCTCCCTCCGAAAATTGTCCCTCAGAAAATTGTCTTCAATTGTCAGATAATACAGCCAGTCTCTTGAGAACCCGGTTTATCTCAGTTTCTCTTTTTAATTTTTTTCCAAATGGTTCTCGTAGGCCATTTCCTAGGCAGTTTGAAGAAGAATCTGGATTTGGTTTTCTCAGAAATAATTCTTACTTACAATTCAGGACTGTCACGCTATGTTTTTGTACTTTGTAAAAACAATCTTTTAAGTATGCATTAATAAATTGTGACCATTTCGGGTACAGAAAGAACTAATTTTTTTTGTAATTAGGTATTGTACCCCTTGACCCAACACAGCTACGTCACGTCCCAGCCCCCCTGGGTAAACAAATTCAAGATCCGGAAAGCCAAGGAACACGTGAGCCAGATAATGACCCAAAAACATACCCCTGCTCCCAATTACAGCTTCTCACCCGTACCCCCGCCTTCCAACTCGGCTGTTCCCCCGAAAGACGACGAGGAAGAAGAAAACCAAAATGAACAAGATGAAGTCAAATCCTTAATTTCTGAAGATAACTAATGAGTGAATATAAATGACATAGCTTAAAATATCTGGGTCTAGGAATTATTGTAAGGGTGGATTTTTTCCACTGTAACCCCCGATCCCACCTCAGCTTGAGCTCCCAGCTTAGTGATTGCATTTTATCAACAGTCCGGGCGCCGATGCATGTTTCATTGTAAAGCCTGAATACGTAATAGCACGTGTTACATTATGGACAGAGTGTGCGTGTGTGCGTGTGTGTGTGTGTGTGTGGGGGGGGGGGAGGGGGAGGGGGTGGGTAAAGCATTGAAGGGGTTGCTAGTAACCCGCAAAATTATGCAGCACCACTGTAAAAAATACCCGGGATGACCCTTCTTAAACACAATATCAAAGACCATATATGGTTCCATCCAAGTCAAACCAAATGTTCTTGTCTGATCCTGCTATGGTTTCTAAGAAGCCATATATGATATATTTTCTAAGATTTTACATATAAAAAGTAGTTTCAGCAGAGCAGAACGTTTTTGAAGATTTTCTCTCAGTTCGAATTTTTATGATCTTGGATATAGTATCTAAGAAATCTAGGAGAAAAATTCGGTGAATGTAGTGAAAAATAACAATTCACCAATCTTATATATATATATATATATATATATATATATATAAGATTGGTGAATTGTTATTTTTCACTACATTCACCGAATTTTTCTCTTAGATTTTTTTTTGCCATCAACGCCATTCTTACATATTTTTGTGTTCAGTAGAAATGACACCTGGACCCTTGAGAATAGAGTAAAGTTTTGACTATAAATTGACAATCGAGTTAGACAGGAACCGCATATTGACATAAATATTTGTATAAATACTTTAGTTTGATTACGCGTGATATTATTCAATAAATTGCAAGTTTAGTTTCTGTCTTTTCTCAAAAGACTATAAAATGTTTCGGTTTTTGTGGCGGTGGGCTATAGCGTGAGAGGGCATTAATTTCAAAGTAATTCAACCGCTTATTTCGGATTTCATTTTTTGATTTCTATTGAGCTAGGGGTTTTTTTTCCTTTTGTGCCCCCCAGATTAGTGGGTTCATTTTATTTGCAACCCCCCGACGCATGTTTTTACATTATGGTTTACTATGTAATGCTGGGGGGACTATGTCAATCTTTGTAACGGGGGGGGGGGGGGGGTAACGTGCCGGGGGCACAAGCGGAACTGAGTTTTGAATTGCCATAAGAACAAACAAACTGTTACAACAATCATATAATTGCAGAAACTGGTCGCGACTTGGTTATTTCTTGTTGAAAACGTTCCGTCGCGAAATAATTATCTTCCTTGTCAACTTTTTAACTGTTAAAAACAAAATTTTTCAGCGCAAGCATAATTAGAACGCGATGGAACAGAAACATGAGACTCTTAAGAAACAGATAATTCAACCTAAAATAGCTGGAAGTTCAATTTTTAATTCTCTTTTATTATAGAACAATGATAATAAACAATTACTAATGATCAAGGTGCTTTTTGCAGAAAAAGGGGCATCCTCTAAAAGATCAGCGTCCTCAAAAAACATTTTTTCTCAGGCTTAACGTCAAACTCAATAATGTCGGTTTGTTTGCTTTAAATTGGACAAAAAATCAATATAAACAGTCATTTTTGTACAATTGAATGAAATTCGTTTTCATTTAAATAAACGAACAATGCCCAAATTTTTCTTTGAGATACTTTTTTGCAGACGAATTTTAACAAAAGTCTCAAAATTAAACTCTTAAGTTTGTCAACAATTTAAGGAATGAAAATCTGTAAAATTTCCGCCTTCCCTGAAATTTTTTTTTATGAGTTACAGTTGGAATTGCTGATACTAAATCAATTTTTATTTTGGACTAAATTTTAAACAAAGCATGAACATAACCGACTAACGTCGGGCGAATTGCTCTTAAACGATCGGCGAGCCTCTATGAACCGCCCTTCGCACCATAAGTATACGTATAAGTCACCAAAACAGTTTCAGCTGAAACAGAGCTGGAAGGCTCTAAGAGCAATTAATGCCCGCGGGGCGCGACCTGTTTATCCCGTTTTTGAGGACGTAAAGTCAAAAGCGTCAGACGAAAAATCAGTCAAACGAAAAATCGCATAAACAATACCGACAGGACTAATATAATTGCAACAAACTTCGTTTGAGAGCATTTAAAAACAATTACGCAGAAAAAAAGCAATTTTATACGTTTGAACCGAACATTCAGATGATTTCCTAAGTTTTCCAAACCTACCATGCCGGCCCTTTCTTGATTCTAAAACTAAGCACACCGACTATTTTTTACATCTAAAACCATTGGTTGTGAAAAAAATTGACATCCCAACGTTTGCAACCAAACAGGCGTTACAAAATTTTTTGATCATCGCTTTTGTTTGCTCATGTGGACAATAGACCCATTTTTGTAAAAACAAGCAACATTAGAAAAATACTTGCAGTTCTTGACGGCTGTTTAATAAAAAAGGCCTTCAAGTTAGGTTATGAACCTTACCAATTAACCAAACTAAGGGAAACTTTGGCTCCTGGCAGCACGGTAGTCCGCACATCCGAAACAACGACAGTGATCAAAGAACCTGGAGTTACCGAGGTACGAGTTCGCAATAGTGATATTGCGAAGTTTGGCACTCGAGCTGAACGGAATACAGATTTGTGGCAATATGCTCAAAGACGACCGTTACACTACAAAAAAAACAAGGAGGAAAAGATTTCGCAACACGTCAAGGATTTAAAGAAGAAATACAGGGGAGAAATTAAAATTCGCCATAGACCCACGCAGTCCGATGCAACCTCGGGCGTCTTCTCGGCAAATAGTAATATATCAAAAGCAATGACAGCGCGGAAACCGCAAAAACCCCAAGCAGGAGGAAAACGCTCGCGACAATCATCGTCAACCCTGAATGCTTCGAACGCTTCTTCAGTCGCTGCATCATCGGCCGCATCGTCTACCACTTCAACTCCCGCGTCCAAAGCTAAAAGAAATTGTCGAGCCAAAGACTATTTCGGTTTTGAGAGCTCTGTGTGCTCGGTCAGTGATGACGCTGCTGTCCCTGCACCTAAACGTCCTCGAAAAGCCAACACGGTAATCGAAACCATAATTCAAGAAGAGGCATCACAGCCTCCAGTAGTGGAGACATCATTCGATCTTCCTATTGTTAGTCCACCTGCTCCACCTCCATTTGGGACATGGTCTTCCGAAAACTATGAGTACGAAGACTATGCTCGTGAAATAAGCATGAGCATGTTTGGCGCGGAGAACCAAATATAAACTTAGTCTTAAAACTTACATTTGTTGCTTTTAGTTATTTCAATTGAGAATTATGATTTGGATTCGTGCTACTGTTGTGGCATAAAATTAATTTAATTTGTGAGTATGTTAATTTCCTCTGGATTCGCGATGCAATTGCAAATTTTCTTAGTTGTTATTGTTCAATTATTCGTGAATGTCTCTCAATTAATGCCCTTTCATTAAACAATTGCTAATGTAGCAGTTCTTTGACTATATTTAATTTATTGCATTTGTGTCTCAATCGTGCGTTAATTTATGTTGTCTGTTTTAAATTCAGTGTAAAGATGACGGAATTGTGTTCATTCTAATTTATGTGGTTATGCTTCTCAAGTACACTGCGCTTATCTGTTCACTCAATATTGTTTGTATATTTTACTATTTATAATAACCAGTACATATATTATTAATATTTTAAATTTTATTCTCTTGTAGTCTAAAATTTATTTGAAGCGGAGGATATGTGGTACGGATGTACCTTAATTAGTTCAAATTGGCGCACTTATGTACTAGATCTGTTTTAATTTGCCCTTTCTTAATTAGAAGTCAATGTTCACATATTCGAAGTTTGCCTCCGACTAATAAGTCAAGTTTTCATTTGTTCACATAACCCATTTTCATCATCCTGTCATTCCTTTAACTTTCACTACTAAATTCAGTTGCTTCATTCTACCCTGTTTTCCAATAAGCAGAACCCGAGTGGATTCGAGAAGGATATCCATAGCGGACAAAACGCGGCTACATTCGTAGCTCATTTGTCAGAATAGTCTAAAAGTGGTAATCCCACTCATTAGCAAAAGTATGGATTCGCACCACGAATCCCTCACTACAATTTCTATCAGATTTATGGCTCAAATACGCATCCCCACAAACGAGGACATCACATGGCGCAGCCAGCAACCAAAGAACGAGCACTCCTGGGAATTGAACCCTTTTGGGACAAGCCGACACTGGAACCACCCTTGCAATGGGACCGCTGGCAGATCATGCTGAAATTGGCTGTCATGGCCAAAGAAGGTATCTCGTTTGACATCCTACTCGAAGACCCCCAGAAAATTTCACACTCCCTCCTGAATCCATTTACTAGGATGACGTTGAAAACAGCACTTCTGCGATTGAAAGAGACCGAAGGATCCGAAATAAACAACTGAAGGACTCCTGGTTGAATCGTTGTCAAAAAGTAGAACTTGTGGGCATATTGTGTAGTGAGAAACCTTGGAAATACTGCGATACCAAAGTGGTCTCTTTGACATACCTTTGTCTGGGAATCGAAGGCAGACGAATATTCGGTTCTCAAGAACCGAACATCCAAATAGATCAAGTAACAACAAAAGATCTCTGGGAATGTCTCGATAGCGTTTACGAAACAACATAACATCACTTTTGACCGGTATACACTTCTTACGAGGAAACAGTTGAAGGGCGAACCGGTGGAAAAGTTCTACGGTTGCCTTCGAGAATTGTCACTCAACTGTGACCTAGGAAGCCACGAGGAGTCAATCATTCGCGATGTCTTCATCGCAAACATGCAAGATGGCGAAATTCAAAGGGAATTGTTAAAGGACACCAGAGCGGCAAAGAAAGCGCTTGAAATTGCCATGAACCTTGAGATGGGAATACAAAATCAACTGAAAATATCTGAAATCTCAGCTAAATCGACGACAAACAAAATTAAAAGCGCGACAGTGAAAAATGTGCAAGGATCGTGGAATAGAACGCGTTCATCGACTTATCATTTCGTCAAGCCAACAATCTGTCCAAATTGTGGCTATGGATGGTCACAATCACATAGACAAAACTGCCCCGCCCGGGGAAAGAACTGTAAAAACTGCGGTATTGCTAAACATTTTGCAAAGGTCTGTCGAAAATCAAAAACTCAATATAAACCAATATAGAAGCCAAGAGTCAATAACGTCGACAATTTCGTGTCTGAATCGGCCACAGTGGGTACGTCTGCAACCGCGTTGGAACATGTCAGTAACATAGATAGGCTACTCCAATTTCACAACATCTATGATGCCAATTATGACTCTGATTATGACGACTACAATGATAATTGTGTGGCGACACGAGAGCTAGAACCGGTGAATTTGGACATTGATGTTAAAATACAGGGATTAAAGCATTGGTGGCTTCGGGGAGTGTGTGTGCGATCATCAATAAGAGTCTTGCAATCACGGTGGTATCTGAGTGTGATAAGAGATATTGGGTACAGTCGCCGGAGATACATGACTTGAAAACTTTCTCAAATGATATAATCAAGATCATTGGACTAATCGATACGTCAATCAAATGCAATGATTGGACTGCCACAAACATCGATGTAACAGTTATGGAAGATGGCCATCGACCGATTATTGGACGAGACATCTTCTCAAAACTGGGCTTCTCTCTCACACAGCTAAAACAAGTAGCAAATATTGATGAAAAAAAATGTCTAATCAAGAAACAAATTGCATTTGATTTTCCGGGTGTCATCACAAGAATCGGTAAATCTTTTTGAAACACTCAGTCAAATCAACATTCCACAAACAATTTACACCTACTCATCAAACAGGACGAGGATTCCCAATTAATTTACAACCATTAGTAAACGTAGAAATTAAAAAATTACTTGATGAAAAATACATTTTAAAGTTAAACAGCTGTTCTGATAGAAAATTCATCTCACCTATAGTTACCACAGGAAAACGAGATAAATCGGTTAAACTGGCCTCAGACTCCAAGATTTTGAATAAATCTATCCACAAAAATAAATATCAAATGCCAAATATTGATAACCTAATCGACACAATTCAACAAAATTTAAATGCAAACGCATCACAGGAGACAGCATACTTTTCTACTTTGGATTTGAAATACGCATACAGTCAACTTAATTTAGACCCGGAAACGGCCCGGCATTGCATATTCAATATTATTAGTGGCGAGGGAACCATATCGTTTTATTACCGGTTTCTACGGTTTAACTGACATGTCTGCGGCATTCCAGAAAGCAATGGATTATACGCTAGTTGGACTTCAGAATACTCATTGTTTTCCTGGACGATATTATTATTGTTAGTCGTGGTTCAAAGGAAGAACACCTAAAGCTGGTCTCTAAATGTCTAAAAAAATTAGATGAGGATAACTTAAGAATAAATTTACCTAAGTGTCACTTTGCAAAAACAGAAATTTAATGGCTAGGACACAAATCAACTCAGTCAGGAATCGCACCACTTGAATCAAAAACAGCAGCAATTCTAAATTTATCAGCACCTAAAAATTTAAAACAATTGCGTTTCTTTCTAGGTTCTGTTCATTACTTAGGCAAATTCATCCCTAATCTCTCACAGTTATGTCATCCCCTTCGGCCATTACTTAAAAAGAACACAAAATTCGTCTGAAATGACGAACGTGAAACTCACTTTCAATCATTTAAAAACAAAGTTGCAAACGCAACGGAAAATACGCATTATAACCCTCACTTGGAAACGCGGATCAAATGCGACGCATCTCGGGCGGGATTAGTAGCAGCATTAGAAAAACGCACGCCTACCTGATGGCATACAGTAGTATTTGCGTCACGTTTCCTTAACTCAAATGAGGAACGTTATAGTGTTAATGAACTGGAATTATTAGGGGTTGTGTGGTCCGTTGAATGTTTTAAATATTACTTATTTGGCAAATCTTTCACCATCATCACTGATCATCGAGCATTACTTTCAATTATGAAAGAACACCGGTCCAACAAATCCTATAATAGTCGTTTAACCCGCTGGGTAGACCGTCTTTTACATTTTGATTTTAATATCGAACATATACCAGGGGCAAAAATGGGGCTGGTAGATTATATTTCTCGCCAACCAATTCAAGAAGCAAAAGTTACCAACAAATACGATGAGGAATTTGCGGTAATAACAATTACACGCATTTGAGACGCTATTGCAGCAATTTATTTAAATACAACACAACAAAACTGCCAATCACAGCACTTTAACAGCGTCAATTACACGCATTCCACACGTGCCTCGCATCCTCGCTTAACTAACTATTCAAATTTGCTTTCTGCCAATAATCGAAACACGACTCAGTTGCTTCTCCAAAACTCTGCTAACGCAGCTCAAATCCCGCTCACTACAAATTTTGCTTCACTTCTAAATCGAATACACGCCAACTCTAAATTTGTCTCATCCTCAAAACAAATACACACAATTTCTTCCAAAACAATGAGCAGCACAAAATCGAACCCTCAAACCCCTCCTACTCACAGCAGGGTTACATTCTAATCAACCCCAAACTCGGCGGCAAACACGACGAGGTCTTCAAACGAGGGTTCGACCTCTCCCAATCTCGAACTGTCTAGGGAGGAAGTTTTCGAAAACAACTTAAATCAGTTGTTTAATAAGGGATTTCTCGCTGTATTGACCAGTAAGGACGGGGTACTTAAAGAGGTGCGCGATTGCATCTTACAGAACGACCCCCAACGGTGCAAAGAGGTAAACCCCTACTTATACTCCTACTGGCGTGATCTTCATGTGCGATCGGGTTGTGTGTGCGTGGACGAACGGGTGGCAATCCCGCACTCAATACAGGAAGCAGTTCTTGAAAGCCTACATCTCACACACCCCGGCAGCTGCGGTATGATAACTCTCTGTCAGTTTGCGTTCTGGCCATACATGCATCGGGAAATACTGAACAAGGCTGCCCAATGCAAACCCTGTACTGATATTAGTAAGAATCTTAAACCAGTTATTCCAGCGACAAAATGGAAACCTTTGATAAACTGTTCAGAACCTAATGAAGAAGTACAAATTGATTTTTGTGGGCCAATTACTAATGAAAAAGATCAAGATATACATTTCCTTGCATGCATTGTTTTACCAAGTGGAAGTATTTGAAAAAGCCAATGAACCAAACGTCATTAAATTCTTAGACGACTACATTCACATACACGGTGTCCCACGTAATATTAGATTAGATCAAGCACCCTGTTTAATAGGTTATAAAGTATAGACTTACTGTAAACAACACAATATTAACATTACCACTGCCCCTGCAAATGACCATAGAGCTATTGGATTAGTGGAGCGTTTGATACAAACTATTAAAAGACGCTTAGGCTGCATGAAATTAGATAGTAGAAATACCACATTTACAATAAAAGAAGCAATAAAGTCAAGAGTATATCAATTGCGTATATGCAAACAAAAGACCACAAATGTAACACCTTTCCAAGCACATTTCGGAAGAAAGCCTAACACACCATTAAGTAATATAAGTACAATTTCAAAGTCAACTAATCTTTCATATGAGAACATCCTTCACCATTATTTAGATGCCGATACCGTTCCCGTTGAAGACTATCTTGATGATAATGGTTGAGTGAACATTGATCGAAGTGATTTGCTCATCGAGGAGGCCATGCAAAAGGCGCAGGTGGATGCGGGACGTTGGTACAACGGGGAACACAACAAGTCAACCTCCCGATTCATCAAACACCCGAAGCTCAACAACCCCATCCCCATACCATGATCCGAGAAGTCACTCGATTTGAAGTTGGCACGGAAGGTGACAAAACGCTCAAAGAGAGATCTTCGCGGTTTATGGGAAACTTTGGCTCCTGACAGCACGGTAGTCCGCACATCCGAAACAACGACAGTGATCAATGAACCTGGAGTTACCGAGGTACGAGTTCGCAATAGTGATATTGCGAAGTTTGGCACTCGAGCTGAACGGAATACAGATCTGTGGCAATATGCTCAAAGACGACCGTTGCCCTACAAAAAAACCACGGAGGAAAAGATTTCCCAACACGTCAAGGATTTAAAGAAGAAATACAGGGGAGAAATTAAAATTCGCCATAGACCCACGCAGTCCGATGCAACCTCGGGCGTCTTCTCGGCAAATAGTAATATATCAAAAGCAATGACAGCGCGGAAACCGCAAAAACCCCAAGCAGGAGGAAAACGCTCGCGACAATCATCGTCAACCCTGAATGCTTCGAACGCCTCTTCAGTCGCTGCATCATCGGCCGCATCGTCTACTACTTCAACTCCCGCGTCCAAAGCTAAAAGAAATTGTCGAGCCAAAGACTATTTCGGTTTTGGGAGCTCTGTGTGCTCGGTCAGTGATGACGCTGCTGTCCCTGCACCTAAACGTCCTCGAACAGCCAACACGGTAATCGAAACCATAATTCAAGAAGAGGCATCACAGCCTCCAGTAGTGGAGACATCATTCGATCTTCCTATTGTTAGTCCACCTGCTCCACCTCCAGTTGGGACATGGTCTTCCGAAAACTATGAGTACGAAGACTATGCTCGTGAAATAAGCATGAGCGTGTTTGGCGCGGAGAACCAAATATAAACTTAGTCTTAAAACTTACATTTGTTGCTTTTAGTTATTTCAATTGATAATTAAGATTTGGATTCGTGCTACAGTTGTGGCATAAAAATAATTTAATTTGTGAGTAAGTTAATTTCCTCTGGATTCGCGATTCAATTGCGAATTTTCTTAGTTGTTATTGATCCCTTTCATTAAATAACTGCTAATGTAGCAGTTCTTTGACTATATTTAATTTATTGCATTTGCGTCTCAATTGTGCGTTAATTTATGTTGTCTGTTTTAAATTCAGTGTAAAGATGACGGAATTGTGTTCATTCTAATTTATGTGGATATGCTTCTCAAGTACACTTCACTTATCTGTTCACTCAATTTTATTTGTATATTTTACTATTTATAATAACCAGTACATATGTTATTAATATTTTACATTTTATTCTGTTGTAGTCTAAACTTTATTTGAAGCGGAGGATATGTGCTACGGATGTACCTTATTTAGTTCAAATTGTCGCACTTATGTACTAGATCTGTTTTAGTTTGCCCTTTCTTAATTAGAAGTCAATGTTCACATATTCGAAGTTTGCCTCCGACTAATAAGTCAAGTTTTCATTTGTTCACATAACCCATTTTCATCATCCTCTCATTCCTTTAATTTTCAGTACTAATTTCAATTGCTTCATTCTACTCTGTTTTCCAATAAGCAGAATCCGAGTGGATTCGAGAAAGATATCCGTAGCGGATAAAACGCGGCTACATTCGTAGCTCATTTTCAGAATAATCTAAAAGTGGTAATCCCACTCATAAGCAAAAGTGTGGATTCGCACCACGAATCCCTAACTACAATTTCTATCGGATTTGTGGCTCAAATACGTATCCCCACAAATGAGGATATCACAACGTTCATTAGCTTTCGAATTCTAGCACCTATTCTTTTAGTGCTAACACAAATTACTTTGTTCGCAAATTTTAGTTGTCGCAATTTTCTTTTTTTTGCCAAAACAGTTTTTTTTTAGTTATTAGGCAATCAATAAACTGATTTCACATTTTCTTACTTTTTCAGTAAGTTTTTTTTCGAACATTTCAAAATTGTGTAATGTTTTAACGGAGAAGATCTTTCGTCGTTACCTTAGTACTCAGGTTGGACACTGATTTTGTTTTACTGAAGATTATCCAGGTGATTTGGTTTATTTTTGAATAAAGAGGTTTTTAGTATATTTTTGCTGCTGGTACCATATATTAAAAAGAACTAAGTTTCGAGAGAACTAACTTGGAAAAAGTCTATTAAATATTTAAGGGATCAACAATAAGCTGCAATTCTATCAAATATACAAATAGAGCTCATATGTATATAAAAGCATTTCATCATACAAAAATTACTTCGCTCAAAAACAAAATTAATCTGCGAGAGTTTTTGTTACAAAACTTCAAAAGATCAAAAATTGATCAGGAGTATCTGAACTGTTTCTGTTTCATTTCTATCTGTAAGAGTTGATGGATAGACAGGTAATTGGAGCACTGCTGAAAGGATGAGTCAATCAATAATGCCTACCAATCTACACCCTTCCCCCTACCCTCAGTCGAGCAATTCCTCTATATCCTCATATTAAAAGCTATATGTACCCCCCCCCCCCCCCCCGAACACGTCACGTAAAGTCAAACTTTTTTCGCGTCCTAATATAAGCGAAATCAAGACGTTCCTATTTTTGCGTCTTTGCCGTGAATGTGGTCTGGTTTATCTCAATTTATTAGAAAATGACCAAAAAAGGAAAGGTTTAAAGAGGGTTGGAGGATAACAATGTTCTAGTAATTCAGGAAGTGATCTAAGCAATGGACTCCTTCATGGTTCCGGCTGCATCCAGTTGAGCAAGGTAGCTCCTAGGAATCGCCAGATTCTGATTGGCCCCCATCGGTACCTTCATCGGGTAGCCTGAAATTTTTAATAAGTCTTTAGATTCTTTAGCTCTGAATTTTAACGATTTTTTTTTGCTAATAAGTGTTATCTTTAATCAACATACAACTACAAAAATTACTTGGTATGTCACTATCATGGTTTTGGTTTAATTTCACAATCAACTGCGTTTTAAACTTTTTGTTTTCTATAAAAATTTTTCCAGTCATTTTTTTCTGCATTCTTAACTAACATGTTTACTCTGAATTAATTCTGAGTAAGTTTATAAGAAACACAAGCCGATATATAAGCCCGACAGGATTAGAAGAGGTGCTAGCAAAAAAATGCAGACGTGTCAAAATATAGAAATTTTATTGCTGTCCAAACTGTATTGAGAAAATGTTAATACTGTTTTCTGATTGTCTGATTGCTCCATAGTGTACTCAATAAAATTTCCATGTTTTGAATTAGGATATGAACAGAAACATAAATACGCTCAGAAATCGCGGTAAGGCGAAAGAGATAAATATGTATTTTTGTGGAAACTGATATCACGTTCCTTTGTAATAGATTCACATAAAGTCTCACGGGCCATTGATTCATGACTAAGGCCCGCAAGGAATCGTCAGGTGCGGTAAAATATAATATCTAGAACTAGCTCATGTCAAATTTAGGTTATTTGAACGCAAAAAGCTAGTATTTTATATTTCTCAACCAATCGGGCTCCTTGAAATTTCCATATTTTGGTTCTTCCATTTGTTGGAACGTCACCTGACAAAGATACTCTACCTATGTAGTAACGGTTAATAATTCAGATTAAAAGCTTAATCCCCCCATCAGGAGTTTTTGTATTCCTCCACTTATACGAGTTTCAGCACTCTGACACTTATAAAGATTCTTTGCGTGTAAATATACGAGCAATGTTTATTTACTACACAATAACAAAGCGAAATTTCATTTTAACCCATATATTTGGAAATAGCGTTCTGCAAATAAAGTAAGCTTGGATGAAATTTGATATTTTGCTTGATTTTTGAAGATTTTGGCTACAAGAAATGGGCTGATCAAGTAAACTATCTGGAAAAGTGTCGTCAAAATGCTTTTGTTCCTCACATTCGCTTTTGGTAGTTATGAAAAATAAGCAGAGCGTTGTTATTGAAAAACAAATTAAATTTTGGGGTTGCAAAAATATCAGCTATTCAAGGCTAATGGGGGGCGGTAACAGAAAAAAACCTTAAAATTACTTTTTAAAATCACATGCAAAATTTTTGTAGTGGTCTTAAATCGAGCGATTGGTGTCAAAATAATTGAAGTTTATATAGCTTTTAATCTTGAATTAAAATTGAAATAAACGATTAATGATAGTTCAAACCGTTATTTTAGCAAAGCTCCAACGGCACAGAGCTATGATTAAGAGAGCGGTCAAACGAGCTGAGAGGCAAGCGCGCCGAATTTTGGAAACAAGGCCATGAAAGTCAAAAAAATTTGAGGTAGTCGTACTATAATTTATCCCTGGCGGGCTGATGGGCGCTGTTACTGGCCCGCAACTTCCTATTTATATCCCAGAGCGGATGGGGAGCCTGGCCATGTACAGCGGTCCATTAGAGCTCGCATTCAATAGATCTCTATAAATTTTGATTTTTGTCTCTTTGGTGCACTGAAATACATTATATATTGCGAAGACTCCTCTGTCTTGATTGTAACGCACAACGATGTATTATTTTTTTTCAAGATTACATAACCTTTACATAACATTAGGCTTGCTTGTCTTTCGGCTTACTTTTATTTTGGCTTAATTTGCGCTCACCATGATTAAGATATAGGCTTTTGGCAGGTCTCAGGGCCATTATGGTAAAGGCCAAATGACTGCGATTACTAACTTTGGATAATCATACGGTTACACACATATCATAATAAGCTCGTTTGCACAATACATTCGCTTCTTACCTGGAATCTACAAAAATTATTATTCACCTATGTATATTTGGGATACAATACTATTTACCCAATGTCAAATTGAAATGGAATAATACTTATTTTTCGCAGTCAAGTTTCATCTATTGTTCCCCAATTTTTACAATGAAATTAACTTGGTTACCATGACTAGCTTTATAAAACAGCAGATCACCAGTTTAACAAATCAATTTTTAACAGTTCATTTCAGTTTGAAATGAAATCGGGGATAATTGCTTAAAACAAGAAGAGCTAAACATCAGTAGATTATTTGCCTTTTTTTTATTGTTGATACAAATTATTTCAACCAATTACTAAATCGATGCGACACATTATTTCAAAATACAGAATGTGCCGAAATTCTCGATGTCATAATAACTAATGTGAAAGATACCCAATGTCAAAAAACCCATTAAGGCAAAATACCCAATGAGCCAAAAAATTCACCTTACAATTCGTTACTTTATGAACCAAAAAAATCACTTTACTATAATCCGATTACAAATTAGCAGTTGGTGTTACATTGGGTATTTTGCCCTGATAAACGTCTATTCATAACATCTCACCAGTTAATGTGTTGTTATTGGACTCTGTCTCGTGAATCTTGGCCACACAGTTGTTCATTCCGCTGGCATTGACAACAACATTGTTGGTCAAGTCCTCAAGGGTTCTGATTTTCTTCACACAGATGACGAGGACACCAATCAGGTAGCAGAGGGCGATTGTCAGACATCCGACTACGAGTGACAGAGTGACCTCCAAAATCGTCATCTCTTTTAAGTTCACCTCCTGACGAACGTGCTCTGAAACCGACAGCTTTTTTTGATACTCTATGTCACGCATAGAACTCTCAGTCTGCAAAAACTTCAGTCAAAGCTCTCCAATTTATGAGAAAGTTGTAATTATAGAATTCTCACTATGGAAAAGTCATGGTAATAAAACTTTCATTTATGATAATGTTGTAGTCTTGACTTTTTCTTATGATTTTTTCAATGTATGACATCTATGGGTATCGCGGAAATAGCCGAAAGCCGAAAACCAGCCGTACAACAATTGTAATTGAAATTGCTAGATGAACTAGTGATATTTTTGACCAACCAGAAGTCAGCGCCGGCTAAATATCCTTGGACATTTTTATTCAAAAAATTGAAAAATATGGTTTTGGAGAAAACGCAAGAGTCTTATTGAATTCGTTTCTAATTAACAGGAAACAGTGTGTTAGAAACGGATTAGTTGAATCCGACTGGACAATTATAAATCATGGTGTTCCACAAGGTACTGTACTATGACCACTAGTATTCATACTTTATGTAAATGACTTCGGTGAGGAAATAGGGAAAAGTTCGAATGTTTTACAATTTGCAGATGACCCAGCAATTTTATGTCATGAAAAAAATGAACAGTGTTTAGAAGCAAAGGCTAAAAAAATATTGATGGAAACTGAACAAAATATGAAACAAAACAAGTTAACTCTAAATGAAGGGAAAACAGAAATAATGGTTTTCAAAAATGAGAAGTTACCAACCGTCAATTGCGTTTAATTTAATAGTCATTCATTGAAACCAATAGATGAAGTCAGATACTTATGTGTTATTCTTGACAAAGAGTTGACATACCAAAAACAACTTAATAATGTGATCAGTAAAATGGCTTTAGCTATCAGATCAATTTATTTGGTACGCAATCAAATACCTTTAAAGGCTCGAATAAATCTTTTTTGATCACTTGCTATATCGCATTTAGAATTTAGTGCAATATTTTTTCAAAGTTTGCCGTTCTACTCAATTGACAGAATAAACAAACAAATTAGATGGGGCATAAAAGTTTGCTTTTTTCGAACAAAATATGACAGTGCTCATAAACTACTTCTTGAAAATAAAATACTTCCCGCAGAACTTCAAATAGCAAAAACTTCATTAAATAGACTTTTCGATATTGTCCAACAAACAAACATACAAGACCAAAAAAATTCAGAGTAATCGGAGACGTTGAAATTAAAGTTAATAATCGTACATATGATTTTTCTATCACAACAAAATGTAAATCAAAATGGAGTCAAAATTCAATTATAAGAAACTTTGTTCGGAAATGGAATAAACTTCCAAGAGCTCTAAAAAAAGAAAAATTAAAGAAAAAATTTAAAAAAGAATTAAAGGAAGAGATGCAAAAAAGACACAAACGAGTTCCAATGGACAAAAAAATTGAAGGCTTTAAAAGTTTATTTTTATAAAATAATTCACGAGAACTAGAAACTGAACCTTAGTTTATTATTATTATTATCATGTTTAGTTATTCAAGGGAAAGATGTAGTATGTTTGATTTATAATATTACAACATGTAACTTCAACCTTGGGGTTATTCGAACTTACATGTTTGAGATTTAAAAAAAAATTCTCTTTTTCTCCTTTTCGGCGAAATCACCTGTTGGCACCGAAGTCAATATTTCATAATATGAAATCTTTATTTAAAATTTTTATCCAGTCGTATATCTGTTAGCGAAGAAGTTAAGAAGTTAACATGTGTTTATAAAATGACAACGTTTTTATGTATGCTTAAAAGGTAGAAATGGCACCCACAAATATTGCATGCCATTAAAATTTAATTGCAGCAAATAAAATTCAGAAATATCAAGTGTGAGAGGGGCTCTGCCTGTGATGCGTTCTCTCAATCGTTTTTGAATCATTATAATCTGAGGATTTTTAGAACCAGTATATTTCACAGAAATCATCATTTCTTTCAGTGAGCACAGGAGTGAAAATAACTTACGTGATTGTGGAGACGTTGTTGGAAAATCAAACATTCGGTTAATGCTTTGACTGCAACCCGCATTGTTACACGCCTTCACATACATGTGGTAGAAATTGCCCGGCTGCAATTTGGGCACAATCGCGTAGTTGTGAGTGTAGTTGTGATCCAGTTTTGTAACCAGGTTAACCTCACTTGAAATCTTTCCATCGCTTTTGCTCCCAGTTGGTCTTAATCTGGACCCGATACCGGTTGGGTTCTGGTTTGGGGATGTGGAGATCTGGATTGAAGTTTGGTACCAGACTTGATACCAGGTCATCATTGGATACGCGGATGTGGCGGGAATCCACGTCATGTTTACAGAATTATCCTCAATGAACTGGGCATGAAGACTGTCTGCGAGAATTGGAGGATCTAAATTTAAAAACACAAGTCAAAATGTGTTTATCAGCAGTGCCCAAAAATGTTTGTCATTTCCCGAAAGTTTTTGACCCGTGTTTTACTGCTGGACTGTATGTATTTCTAATAAATAACCCCCCCTCCATTAGATCAACTTTTAGAAGTCTGTTCATAAAACTAAGTCTAGGCCTAGGTTGAGACCGTTATCATCATACCATGACAAAAACAATTTATAGGAAATATAAATTCATCTAAGTCTCCTTAACCATGTTCTCCCAATCACACGATTATCTCACTTTCCTTGTTTTGTCTGAATGAAATTTAAATTTCTTAAGAAACATTAAAGCTCTGAAAAGAAATTAATTCAACAAGCACAAGAAAAATGCGAAAGACTATTCTCAACCAAGCGGCCACATAAGTCTGCCCAAAGATATCATAGAATTTGCGGAAAATTTTTCATTACAGGCTCTATCCCTTTATCACTGCAAGCGAGCTTTGGAAAAAAGCTTTGCCCGTCAAAAAATTCGACTGCTATCTCTTTAAAACTCAATGATAAATTCCTTCAAGGGAGTTTATTCAAAAGGACTACTTCACAACATTTATATGTCTACCCGTATCTAACTCTCATGCGAATTCAGTTCTGAGTCAGAGTCTAAATCAGGTCACATTTTGCACAGAAAATGTCTGATTCAGAGCTAATTCAATGATTCATTCTGAATTATCTTCTGATTCAGAAGAATACAAAATATCTTTTCTGAATTTTGCTTTGATTCAGAGAAATTCAGAAATCACTTCACAGTTGGTTCTGAAATCTTTCTGAATCAGTACTAAAGCTTAAAATTTTTCTGAAAATGTTCTCAGTCAGTACTGATTGTCACTGCACTTTAGGTACGGGTATTCATTTTTAGGTACGGGTATGTACTTGCAGCAGAACATACGGCTACAAGTTTATGAATAAGAAATTACTCAACAAAACATTATCAGCTTAAAAGGTGAGGCATAAACAACACAAAACAAACAAGAACAAGAAACAAAAAGTACTCGGCAAATTTTTTGTGTCAGCCTTTATTTAATTTTTTATTCACAAATTCGCAGTTTGGAAAACACTTATGTGAAAACCTGACCCATCAGAAACAGCTAGCCTGTAATTTAAAAAATAAGGACTAATTGTGATCTGTTCCAACATTTCCGTTTCTGATTTATTGTCCTTTTGATCGATAGTTGGGTCAAAGCACTGCCTCAGTTTTCCGAGATTTCAGCGAGTATGAGTGACTGATTTAAAACGGTTAAGACTTCAAAGAAGTTAATGTGACAAGAAATCAAATGGAGTAATTAACAACATCGGGACAGCAGATACAATGATAACAGCAACTTGATAATGATTGCGCAATCGTGATTTGTTGAAAAAAATGTGGCGTTTTCTACTGGAACAACATACTTGGTCTAAATAAATTATCGCAGCTGAATTCAGTAAAGTTTGGCACTAGTTTTTGTCAGTACTACTCTCATACCTTGGCATAGTTTTAACTTCACCAGCAAGCATGAAGTATGACAAAACTAGGGCTACTTTTCTGATTATTTCACAGAAGTAATTGTAAAATGTGGATCCCAGCGAACCCTCGCATTCGCTCAACGTTCGCTGGGATGCCACATTTTACAATTACTCTACACACATTAAAATTTCGATCGAATAGCTCATTTTTGAGTAATTTCACATTCACTAAATTTTCACTGTGTTAGTCAAATTTATAATTACTTTATACATAGTAAATTTTGATCAAATAGCTCATTTTGATTAATTTTTTATATTCACTCAATTTTTTGCTTGAGATCCACATTTTTGCAATTATATATTTTAAAAATTGATTAAATAACTCATTTTTTGATGAATTTTTAAAATATCGCCAAAATGTTAGATTTGAATTAATTTTAAAATATTTGATCAACATTCAATATATGGAAAATTATTTTTTAAAAATTTCGAAATAAAAATAATGGATATATTTTGTGAAACTTGTAACAGAGAGTTCAAAACTAATAAAACACTTCATAAACATTACTCGAGTAAAATACATAAGGATAAAGTGGAAAAATATCAAAATCAAGATATGATGAATAAATTAGATGAATATATCAAGACATTACCCAATGATATTACTACTTGTTTTAATAATTCTGTTATACAAATAAAATCAATTCTCATTAAAGATGATGGATATAAAGATAACTTTGAAGATATTCTTAATAACATAACATCTTTTATTCATAATCCAATAAAATATATTTATCCGAAGAAATTGAATATAAAAAAGGAGAAACAAAGTTTATTATGGGACATACTACTATTCCACAAGTTTACACAGCAGGTATTTATATATCACATTTGAATAAAATAGAAAAATTATTAAATGAGGCAGAATTAAGAGAATCAGGTTGGATGATTCAAAGGAGAATATCACGAACATTACATATTTCGTATTATAATTCAGCTGGTGGATCGTATATAGAATTACCTTTCAAATCACCATATATTATTAATGTTAAGAATATGGATGATGATATGTGTATAATTTGGAGTTTATTAGCATATATGTTTCCAGCAACAAAGGATAAACAAAGAATATCTAAATATTTAGATCATCTCAATTGAATTATTTTACCATCTTTTGATTTTCCATATAATTATAATGATATAAAAAAGTTACACAAATTGAATAATGTAGATTTTAATATATTTGAGATTGATGAAGATAAAAGAATTAAAGGAATAATATTTAGATCTCATAATAATTATAAGGGTTGTAATCTTTTATTATATAAAAATCACTATGTTTTATGTACTAATATATCCACTATAATTAGAAATTCAAATAGAATGTTCCATCCATGTTTAAATTGTCTAACAAGCTACTCATCAGAACAAATATTAAAAAATCATAAAATAATGTGTGAAGAACATAAAGCAGTAAAAATTACCTATTCGCATAATGATTACCATCAGTTTGATAAATGGTGTTACAGAAACAGAGTTCCTTTTACAATGTATTGTGATATTGAAAGTTTTAACACTAAAGTAAACACACGAAAACCATTCTGTTATAATCTTATAATTAAATCTAGTTATCCTGATCTAATGGAAGAACATGAAGTTACTTATATGGGTAAAGATTGTGGTGAACATTTAGCCAACACTATAATAAAATATGAGGATAAATTTAAAAAACTACTGAATGAAAACATTGTAATGAATGATGAATCAGTTACTGGAGAACCTAATATTTATTTCTATTGTAATAAAAAATTAGGTGAAGACATAGTAAGAGATCATGACCACTTTAATGGTAAATTTAGAGGATATGCTCATAATATATGTAATTTAAATGCTAAGAAACCTAATTTTGTTCCACTATACTTTTATAATGGATCAAAATATGACATACATCTTTTCATTAAAGAATTAGCTATGACAAAGCTGAAAATGAAAGCATTAGCTAAAACAGAAGAGGAGTTCTTTTCTTTAAATATAGGATGTATTAGAATATTAGATGCATTTAGATTTTTTACACCTCTAAGTTTAGATGTAGTAGCAAAAACATTAGGTGGAGAACAAAGAAAAGGATTTTATCCTTATGACTGGATTGATGAAAAATGGGAAGAAAAAATGAATTCAACTGAGTTTCCTCCACAAGAAACATTCTATTCTAAACTAAAACAAGAGGGAATATCAGATGAGGATTATCTTAATGCTAAAAAAGTATTTGACAATGATTGTAAAACTTTTGCAGATTATACAATTATGTATCTAAAACAAGATGTAAAATTACTAGCAAAGGTATTTGAAAAATTTAGAGATAAATGTATAGATGAATATAAAATAGATCTATGTTATAGATATTCATCACCAGGTTTATCATGGATATGTGGATCAAAGTTTACAGAACAAAGATTAAAACATTACCAAAAAGATACATATGATATATTACTCATGATTGAAAAAAGAATAAGAGGTGGTATTGCATCAATACTTGGTGATAGATATGTTAAACCTTGGAATAGATATACACAACCAGAACATTATGAAATAAATAAATTATGCAAGTTATTGGATAACATGGACTTTGACCCATTGCATAGCATGGCCTTTGACTCAAATAAAGCACAAGAAGACTATCTATTATATTATGATTTTAACTCATTATATCCATCATGTATGGTAGAAGAACTACCTATAGGTGAATTTATTAAATGTAATGACCTACTTTACGAAACTACTAAAGATGGAGACTTTGGTGTAATATATGAAATAAATATTAAATATTCCAATGACCTTAAACAGAAAACAGAAGTCTTCCCTTATTTTCCAGAAAATTCAAAACCATATACTGAAGAATTTACTAATTATCAAGAAGTAAACAAACCCAATAAATACAAACCATTAGGGAAATTAATGCTTACATTACATGATAAAAATAACTATGTTATAGAAGGAAGAATGCTTGATTGGTATTTAAACAATGGTTTTAAGTTAGAAGATATAACAATTCTCAAAAAAATCAAAATGAGAAAAGTAAATGGTTAAAACCATATATAGAGTATAATTTAAAAAAAGAGATGAAGCAAAAGCTAATAATGATAAATTTGGTGAAATGTTTTATAAATTAATGAGTAACTCATTCTATGGTAAAACTTTAGAAAATGTAAGAAATAGACAAGATGTAGAAATTGTAAATAAATTAGATAGATGCAAACAACTAGTAGGTAAAGCAACATATAAATCAACATCAATATTTTCTAATAATCTTGTTGCTATACACAATTATAGAAGTGTAGTTAAACAAGATAAATTTAATTATATAGGATTTGTAATATTAGAACTTAGTAAATTTAAGATTTATGAAATTGTGTTTAATGTATTGAAACCAATATATAATAATAATTTCAGCTTATGTTACATGGACACTGATAGCTTACACATACATCTAAAAGATGACCCAAACAAAATGAAAGAATACATAGGAAGTAAATTAGGACAAATGAAAGACGAGTTAAAAAACGAATACATAACAGAAGCTATATTTTTAGCACCAAAAGTATACTATTTTGAAACAACAAAAGAACAAACTCTTAAAGCAAAAGGTGTAACCAAACCATCTCAAAAACATCAACTAAACAGAGATGATTATTATAATGCATTGTTTAACAATGAAAACAAATATGTTGAACAATTTAAACTAAGATCAATTAAACATGATATGAATATTGTAAATGAAAAAAAGCTTGCATTATCACCATTTGATGATAAAAGAATTGTAGATTGTGTAAAAACTAAACCGTATGGTTCGAATACCTAATACTATAATAATTTATAAAACTAAATATAGAACTAAATATAAAACTAAATATAAAACTAAGTAATTTTTATGATAAAGGTTTTACGTAAATAACATTAAAAGCAATCCTCACGATGAGAATCTATATCTATTCAAAAGAGATCTAGTAAATAAAATCTGTGAAGCATATTTAAATTTAAATCCACGAAGCGGTTTCACCGATAAAAACCTACTTATCTGTGAAACAGCTTCGCTGATAAATAATATTAAAGAGCTAACCATTAATGATGATAGAAAGTTAATTGAAGCTGCAATTACACTATATAACGATTTTTTATAATTATAAAAAATGACTAAACTAGAGAAACTTATCGAATTAAATAATCTAGAAAAACAAAACAGAAAGAATAGATTAGAAGAAAAATTAAAACAACAAGAATATTATGGTGAAATAGAAGAGTTATTTGATCCTTTAACTAAAACACTAAATGCAAACAATGAAACAATGCAAGCTCATAATGAACAAACATTAAGAGCAATAGATTGGCAAAATCAAGAGTTGGATAAGCAAACTAAGATGATCGAGCAAGCTGGTTCCCAGATTGGTGAAACTGCTTCGCAGATCCAGCAAGCTGGCTCCCAGTTTAATGAAACTGCTTCCAAGATAAGTGAAACTGCTTCGTAGATTGGTGAAACGTTAAAGGGGACCATAAAGCAAACTCAAGATATAGCACCAGTTTATGTTGACACAAAAACAGCCAAACTTCTTCATGACATGGGGGCTCAAACTAATTCTCAATTAAAATTAGAACTCGTAGATTTACCTAGTAGGAGATATAAAATGAATGGTGTTGATATAACTCTAGAGCAGGGTGCATTTTTAGTTAGGGATAATGTATATGAGTTTTCAGAAGGATTTACTGATTTTCTTACTAAATCAAATGTAACATATGATGATAAGGTTGAGGAAGATGAAAACAAAATTAAATGGTTTTTAAAGGATATTAGATATGATGTAGGAAAAGGGGATAAGAAAAGTGCTAGATATAGAACAATAAAACGTATAATGGAGGTAAGAGATGATATATTTGGCAGAGGGTTAAATACCAACCAACAAAGTTGCCACCACTACGTGGATCAGGGAACCTGCTTTGCAGATCCAAATAATTTAATAGAAAGACTAGAATTATTAATACTAGAAACAAAAGCTGGTCATGATGGATTATATGACGAAGTGCTAGATATATCTAAGCAACTATTATCTATGAACATTATTAATCCAGAGCAACTAGATAATTTTGTTTTTAACTATGGTAAATAAAGGATAAACCTGGCTACGCGCATAATGATGGATAAACAACAACAACAACAACAACTCCTAGCTAAAGAAGTATTTAGTCCTCAAATAACAAAGTTTAGAAGAGAAAGAATAATACCATTATATAAAGATGAAACATGGTCAGCTGATTTAATTGATAAGTCATCTTTAAGTAAATACAATAATAATTATAAGTTTATATTAACAGTTATAGATATATTCACAAAATATGCATAGGCTATTCCATTAAAGAATAAATCTGGTTTATCTATAACTAATGGCTTTAAATTAGTATTAGGCGAAAATCCACAAGGTGGCTCTGAAAATAGAAAACCAGAAAAGTTATGGGTAGATAGAGGTAGTGAGTTTTACAATAAAACATTTAAATCTTTACTTAAGGAATATGAAACAGAACTATATTCTACTTATAGTGATTTAAAAGCTGTGTTTATAGAGAGATTCAATAGAACATTATTACACATAATAAATAAACCAATGTTCATCAATGGTGATGGTAATTGGGTAAATATATTAAATGATGCAGTCTTAACATATAACAATAGCATTCATTCAACAATTAATATGACACCAGTTGATGCTTCGAATAATCCTGATAAGGTTAAATACACTTTTAATTTTAAGAATATTAAGCCAAAACTTAAAGTTGATGATTATGTTAGAAATGCAGATAAACGTAATATCTTCTCTAAAGGTTACACTTCTAATTGGAATAGAGAACTGTTTAAAGTTAATGAAGTTCTAAAAACACAACCACCAACATATAAAATAGAAGATATTAATGGAGAGATAATAGAAGGTAAATATTACGAACAGGAACTATTAAAATCAAAGTTTGACTTTGAATCTAATAATAAAGTTTTAGAATCATTAAATATAGATATTTCTTAATATAAATAATGACAAGAAATAGATTTAACCAGGCTAAAAATCAATCAGGGAACTCACTTCTCGGATTAACATCAACAAACAACCTAACACTAAGTAAGGCTCGTGGGTTATTCCTAGAAGATAATGATAATATTGACATGAAGAATACCTATAAAATTACAAATGTACATCCTCCGTTAGATGAAAAGGATGTGGTTAATAAAGAGTATTGTGACAATAACTTATTATCCTCTTCTAATAAAATCGATATTTTAAGTAGAAACATAACTGAGCTAAGAAAAGGTGATTCTGATAAAGTTACAACTAAAACATTACAACTAAATGAAACACAAGTTAATGAAAATCTAATTAAAGAATTCATTAAATCAGCAAATGAAGTCACAAATGTTGTTAACTTTTGTAATAAAGTTGCTGCTGATACTATCTCTAAATATAATCAATTAAAACAAGAGATTGATAATAATAAGTTTAATCAGAATATTACCAACATACATTTAGATGATATGTTTACTAATGGTCTAAGGGAAATGAAAGAATACAATAAATCTCTTAGAGGTGTTATAGTACAATATATAATTTCTATACTTTTACGAAGTAAGTTACTTGATAATAAAGAGCAAGATAGACTTGAGATGCATTATGGATTTTAACAAGAAGATATAACGAAAGAAATAGAAAGTTTTTTTACTAATGAAAATGAGTCAGCCAACAGCACCGAGTGAGAGCTTACTGTATCCAGATTTATCATCAGTATCAGAACGGTTGATAAATGAAAAGATTCAAGCTAATAATAAATTTAACAACAATATTAACATTATAAAAGATATTAGAAATTATTATGAAACTGAAACTAATAATTATGATAAGAAGTTAAGTAGATATAAAAATTATATTAACGTAGCTGAGATAACAGAAATACTATTATCATCAATTGCAACAACAGCAACAACAACATCAGTTGCATTAACAGGTATAGGATTACCTTATTCTATACCCACAGCTTTTGCTAAAGCAACTGTTTGTGGTTTATTATCAAAAACAATTAATACAAAAATAAGAAATAAAATTATAAAGTATTCACAAATGTATATTCTAGCTAAACAGTTTAGTGATAAATTTAATAAACTATATACTAAATCAATGAATGATAATAAAATAGATAATGATGAATATAATGAATTAGTCAAGGTATATGAGGATTATATGAAGAACAAGAAAAATAAATTAAGTGTTTTTTTAAACTAAAGTTATTAGTGTTTAGTAATAACAATGTCTTTAGTAATAATAATATTAGTATAAATATTTACCGATAACCGTAATCATAAACATAAACATAAATATAATCATAATCAAATAATTATCTTTTCTTTGTACCTAAGTATAAACCTCTTCCTTTTTGTACTACCTTTATACCTTCACCAGTAGTTGCAAATTTAATTAAATCAGGTGTGGCTGATAAAGCAGCTCTAGGGTTTCTAGATGCCGCTGCAGTTCCTATTTTACTTGCAATCTCTAATGCTCTTATTGGATTATTAGCAACTTTCTTTCCAAAGTTAACTGTAGCTCTACCAACACTTTTAAAGAAATCTTTCAATCCCTCTGCTTCTATTGTTGCATCAGATACTGTCATTGATTTATTTCTATTACACTTAACACAATTACCTTTTAACATCTTAGTTCCTTTGGCTGAGATAACTCCTCTTCTTATGTTATTAGTGCCACTATAATGTCTGCCACCAACACAATATGAATTGGTTTTGAACTTATTTAAAAGACTCATTTCTATATATAAAAAATAATGGAAGTTAAAAAGTATAATCCTTTTGTTGTTAAGACTAAGCCTACGGGTTTCACCCGCGAGCGAAGCTCGAAGACTAAGCCTAAGATTAAACCCAAACCACAAACTAAACTTGAAGCTAGAGGCTTATCTCTAGAGAATAAAAAGAAATTAGATACTATTTATGCTAAAGGTTTTGTTAAGACTAGTAGGAAAAAATGATAAGGACTTTAATTATAATTATATCTATGATATGATATCAACCATCTTATTACCATCACTACTAACACTAATAACCTTTCTAGTTAATACTAATGCATGACATATAACATCGGCAACTGCAGCACTAAATTTAAAATTAAGTTGTATTGGTTGTGGACCTATATGATCACTTTGATATCTAGTATCAAATACATATATTCTATAACTACTTTTGAATGTTCTATGATTTATATACGGTTTTATATTATATGGTAGCCCATTATAATCTTTATTAAAGCTAACAATCTCTTTAAAAGCCTCATTATAATTATTAGTGCAATAATTAATATTCATTCTATCTTCGGGATAAAACTCACTACCAATCTTACAATAACATTCAGTAACATTCATTTCATGAAAGGTACTTGCATCATGAGTTTGTTCATTAACATTATTATTTTCAAAACCAACTATTATATATTGTGGTCTTTCCATACAACTTTCCATACCTAGATCAAACAAGAAATTAGTAGCATTAGGTACGTTCTTATAAAATGTTTTTCTTTCATAATAACCGAAGTCTATATTATTCTTTTTATTTAATATTTTCTGTACAATAATTCTATTGTCATTACTAGGATCAATACTAGGCACACACCATGATATATCTCTAATTTCTATATTACCATCATTAGCTACTGCATCAGCACCAGCATTAATTCTATATAGAGCTCTATCATTATTATTTCTTTTTAATATTAGTTTAAATCCTAAACCATATATAATCTTTTTTAAATCATTCACAAAACCAAATAGATCACTCATCTTAACCATCATATACATATGACCTCGTTCGGCAGCAGCATGATCACCTTTAAGTTGACTATCTCTATTACCTTGATTTCTAACGAAACCACACTCAAATTCATCATCAGTACTAGTTAATAACTTATACATCAATAGATTAGGATGACAATGATCTATATATTCAATAGTCCTACCACCACTAGTTTCAAGTTTAACTGAACTAAACAATGCCATCATACCAAAATTAACTAATCTAATATTAGCATTATTAGCAAATACACCACCAGCATCATCTGATACAACAAACTCTATCTCTAGATATGAATCGTGTATATTTAAATGGTTCTCTTCTCTATTGAGTATGATATTAATGTTAGTATTGATTGTATTCATTGTTGCCAGATTATTTGGTTTATATTTTATAATCTTACTTTTGTGTATATCATTATTATAACCATAAGTTGCATCCAAATTAAAATCCATTTTTATAAACCAAAAAGTTTAACTATAATTATAACCATAGCTATGACTATAACTATGACTATGGGGCTTCACAGATGTTTCACCATAACCAAAGTATAATTATAACTAGAAATATAATCTTATATTTGAATTTAAAAAAATGACAGACAATTTAATCTTATGGGAACTACAAAAGATACATGAAGCTTTAACTAAAACTAAGGAAGAACACACACTTAACTTTAGAATGATAAAGCCAACAGAAAAGTTTAACTTTAGTGAACCTATACTTAATAAAACAAAATTAGGTTTAATTAGATTATCAGTTTATAACTCAGTGTTTAATGTGAATAGAATGAACAATCAACTCATATATGATACCCAAGGTGAAACATGGTCAAATACCCGTCTTTTAGGTATTCCACCAGGTGCATATGAATTATATGAAATAGCAGAATTAATAAAAGAAGAAACTAATGGTAATGTTATAATAGAAATTGATAAGAATAAAATGAAAAGTTTAATGGAAGTAAAACAAGTTGCAATTAACTTTGACATAGAAAATTCAATAGCCCCATTACTAGGATTTAGAAAAATAGTTTATAATAAAGGTAAATATACATCTCAGAAAATTGTTGATATTATGGGTTTTAGTAATATTAACATTCATTGTAATGTGATATATGGTGTTAAAGATAATGGTAAGGATACAGACATATTATATACTTTTAATCTAACTGAACCACCAGGTTACTTGATAAATATTATACCAACTAATATCTTATATCAAAATGTAACTAAAGATAGAATAGAATATATAGAGTTTCATATTAAAGATGAGCATGGAAGACCTATAGACTTTAATGGTGATGTATTAAGTTTTACTTTACATCTAATATAGTTAGCAGACCGAAGGTCTGTTTGATTTAGTTACAGACTTAGACTTAGACTTTACTTATACTTAGGCTTAGACATAGTCATAGATTTGGACTTAGACTTACACTTAAACTAAACTACAAAAATCTCCGATCCCAATTAATTCTTAGTTTAGCATTAATATTTTTATTATTAGTTATATCAATGACAATGTAATTATAAGGCTCTTTCCATACCTTATTACATATATTAGCAAAATCATTATAACTAAGTTCCACATTATTAAAGAAATCTTGATATATAGATATGAGGGCTTTACCTCTCTGTTCAAATAAAATAAATAGATTACTGTTCTCTCTAACACTCTGCCTATCCAGAGAGAACAGGTTTTTATTAAGATATATCATATTGCAATTATTAAATCTACCCCTACAAAAGTATTCATTAATAATTGGTTCTTTGGCTCTAACATCATCGAATATCATTAGTTTCTTTAAGTCTTTAGGTAGTTTATCAGGAGAAGGTAAATCTTTTATATCTTTAATAAATTCTACATTTGCTTTACCATTATCAACACCTTCATCTGCGAAGCAGGTTCCCTGATATTGATCACCAGTAGGACCAATGATGTATAGCTTATCAAAATATATACTAGCTAGAAATAGTTTTTTTAATAAGAATGTCTTACCACATTCACTAGGACCAGATATTATACATCTAAAGTTATCTGGAAATTCAGCTTCAGTAATTATATCATCATCATTTAACCATGATTGTAGATCATTATTTATATTAATGGCAATAGGACTTGTTTGGATTATATTACTTCTTGGTGGTGATATATCCACCTTATCAGGGAACCTGCTTTGCAGATTAGGACTACTTCGCGGATTATAACTACCCCCTTTATTATAACTACTTCTCTGATAGATAGTCTCATCATTATCATTATCATAAACATTGACATTATCATTATCATTATCATTATCATTATCATTATCATTATCATTAAACTTAACATTATCATTATCATTAACTTTATCGTTATCATTAATTTTATCGTTATCATTAACTTTATCATCTGTGAAGCAGGTTCCCTGATTAACATTATCATTAACTTTATCATTATCATTAACTTTATCATTACAACCCAAACAAAAACACTCATTATACATTCCTGGATATTTACATTGATTAACTAGAATATTCACAGCATTGTTAATTCTAAATCCTCTGTCAATAAGATAGATCATGTATAAACAATAAGCCCCACAATAAGATTCATCATATTGTTGTATTCTTTCATTAGAGCCTAGATTGACATACTCTTCTAAAAATAATGGTGAGGTCTCAACACCAAAACTATCAAAGTAATACATTGGACCACCTTCTCTTCTTATAACTAAAACCCAATGTGTACCTTCAGTTGGATGTAAATTTACAATAATGTTGGAGCTGGGTTCACTTACGTTATTTGGAGTCTGATCTCTCATTACAATTTCAATTGGTGTTAGACTTATATCTTTACTTATATCTTTTATTCTGATATCACTCATAGCACTATTATCAATATTAAATTTATTATTGAATTCCTCAAAAGTTAGGATAAGCATTTTCTTATAAATATTATTAATGTTTAATTATGACTCTAATTATTGCGAAGCATCGGTGGAACCGTTACACGGAGGGTCGAAGACCCATAAGTCTAATTATAACTCCAATTAAAGTCTAATTATAAGTCTAATTATAAGTCTAATTATGTCTATATTTATCTATGTTTTCATTTATAAAAATGGAGACAGGTAGTGTGGTTATAATTTTTATTTTCTTAATTATATTTTGTTTTATTGTATATGATTCAATATCGAGTAAATACGCAAAACTAGAAGAAAGTTTTGGTGGGTTTATGAATAGGAATCTAGTTAGATTTGAATATGAAAAGTCACCATTACATACTATTGTTTATGGTGGAACTGGTACGGGTAAAACATATTTTGTTAGACAATACTTAAAATTATATTCAGTCCAAAATCAAGATCCGCGAAGCGGTTACACCGATCAAAATCAAAATCAAGATCAAGATCAAGATCAAAATCAAGATCAAAATCAAGATCAAGATCAAAATCAAAATCAAAATCAAAATCAAGATCAAAAACAAAATCTGCGAAGCAGTTTCACTGATCAACCAAAAAGTATAGTTATAGTGTGTAAAGATGACAGAGACTGGATAAATCCCGAGACTGATAAGTTTTATACCGGGTTTAATAAATGTGATATGAATATGATCACAAAAAACAATATGCAAAAATTTCGAAATTGTGTTATAGTACTTGATGATATGGGTGATAAGCTGAATAAGGATATAGACTATTATTTTACTGAAGGTAGACATTATAATATTCAAATGATTGTAATGTGTCATAAACCAGCTCAAATAAACAATACAGCAAGAATGAGTTGTGATACTATTTATTTAACAACTTATAATGGATCTGATCTATTTAAAAACTTTAATGAGATATATAAATGTGAGCATGACTTTAGTAAAATAATTAGTGAGTTAAATAGTAACCATTATAATCGTACAGACGGAATGTCAGATGAACTTCGTTATGGTATAATTAAATATAATAAGAAAGAAAATACTTTTATTATTATTAATAGTAATTGAACAATGATATATGATTCAAGAGTTGGTTTCCTTGAATTAAAAGCTCTCAGTTTAAAAGATGAGTTAGGACGAGAAGATATAAATAAACTTATAGCATATATGAAACCACTCATGATAAATGCAACAGATAGAAATACTATTAATCATGATAATTATCAATTCTACTTTAATAAACTTCTTACATTAAAAGGTATTAAAATACAGAATGATGTTTTAACTCAGGAAGTGGTTAAAGCAAATGGTCTTAGATTATTTTCAACTATTTTAGGTATTATAAGTTCAGGTTTAATGATATATAATTTTATGAGTCCTGATATATCAGTAAGAAATGCCGGACATGTGGCAACTGCAGCGAGTACTATGTTGAATAGAACAAGTACATTATTGAACAATGGAAGAAATCAAGATCAAGATCAAGATCTGGAACATGAAATGGAATTTACAGATGGAGAAACATGGTCGAAGACCCATCAGCGAAGCAGTTACACTCATAAATATACTGGGATTTTAAATAAAGAGGGACGAGAGAATTTAAACAGTCTATATGTAAATAATGAAGAATTTAGAAATGAAATTATAAATTATGTTAAAAATAAAGTGCAATTAAACCTTGAAGCAATTTTAGATAAGGGATGTAAAACTAATATACTCAATACGTTAGGAAATAAATATTTAGCAGAGTGTATCAAATCTAAAGATAATACAGAAGATGTAATTGAAATCTTGGGTAAATATGTTGGATCAGTGTAATTACTTCGCAGATTAGTATAACTACTTCGCAGATCAGTGTAAGGACCTTCGGTATTGTTACACCAACTGCTTGGCATGTCACGGATGAAGTCCGTTGGTTTACCACAGACACAGTCTGGTCGCAGATATAATTGAAATTAGACCAATTATAAATGGTTATAAAATGTTTAGAGTGTAACTATAAATGTGGAAACATTGCTTGTTTAAAATATCATTATGAATCATGTCATAAAGATAAAATTGATAAATGTATATGTGGTAATATAACAATAAGTGCTATTTGTGCTAATGATTTTTCTCCATGGGGTTGTTCTTTAAAAAATGAATCTAGTTCTGGTTCTGGTTCTGGTTCTAACTGAAGTTCCAGCTCTAGCTCTAACTCTAGTTCTGATTCTGGTTTTAGCTCTAGTTCTAGCTCTAGTTCTGGTTCTGGTTCTGACTCTAGTTATAACTCTAGTTCTAACTCAGACCCTAACCCTAACTCTAACTCAGTCCCTAACCTTAACCCTAACCCTAATCCTAACCCTAACTATAACTCAGAAGTATTAATCAGTGAAAGGGACGAAGTCCTTGGTACCCCAACTGCCCAGAAATTGTAAACAATGTAATTATATAAAACCACTAACTGATTTTGATGAGAGTAAGTATACATGTAGAAGTTGTACTTCAGCTAAAGTTAATTGTCCATATTGTGCTTCTATTGTGAGATATGATGGGATACGAGCCCATGTAAAGAAACAGCATCCAGGTGTAGAATTAACTAAAGGATTTAGTAGAAATCTAACTGAAAAACAAAGTTCTAGAACTGAATGTACTTTAGCCATTAGACAAAATGAAGAAGATTGCTCATGTAAATATTATAATTTTGTATCATTTCTTATTAATAATGGAATAAATATTGAAAAAGTAAAAGAAAATATAAATTTATTAAAAAGTATAGATGATTTGAAATAAAAGTATAAAAAATATAAAAATTTATAAAAATTTATAAAAAGAGGGAATCACTCCTTAAGATATTTTCTACTGGGGGATCACTCCGAATAAGAGTGAATCGCTCTTAAAGAGTGAAATGTAAATTTTGCTTTGATTTTTTAATTTTTTTAATCTTATTTTTAATTTAAATTAATTTCTGATTAATTTTTGATCCAATATAGAGAGAATATAGAGAGAATATTCAAGAAGACATTGAAAAAAAACACTTATCACTGTGTTTCCACCGATCTCAGTGTTTTTGACTGTATACCCATCACAGTGTGTCCCATATACAGTCTCACAGCAGGGATCATCCTTTTTAAGAACTGTGAATTTGGTTTTTTTTGTTTTTTTTTATCTCACTAAGTTTCATAGTTTTTTTTTCATCAGAATCCTGAAAGGCGGCATCGCCAATCGGGGGACGTTCACTGGAGTCAGTGAGGAAGGAACCCCAAACCTTCCGTTTGCTAAAGCAACCTAACTAGACTCGATGATTTAACCACTACGCCAAGTGAGAAAGGAAGTTTTAGTTTTAGATTGGTTAAATATTGATTAGGGGAATATATGAAAATTTTAATTATTTTAATATTTTCATTTTTTTTGTTCAAGTTTTTTCGCAATTTGGTATTACGTGCTTCTTAGTTTTATACTAGTACTGGGATACGTCCACCGGAGTCGGTGGGGATAGAACCCGAACTATCCGTCTGATAATGGTTAATTACCAGCTTAACTCTGTACTAGTGGTTTGCACTAAGTGAGACAAGAAAGGATAGTTTTTAATTGTATAAGAAGTGAATATAGAGTGAATATACAGTAGTAGATAAAACAGGGAAACCAGCAAGCAGTAAAATTTGTTCCTACTCGACATGCGCGATTAGCGTTAGGAGAAAAGGAACAAATTTTAGGTGGTGGCTGGTTTCCAATGTGAAATTACTCAAAAAATGAGCTATTCGATCAAAATTTTAATGTGTGTAGAGTAATTGTAAAATGTGGCATCCCAGCGAACGTTGAGCGAATGCGAAGGTGCGCTGGGATCCACATTTTACAATTACTGAGCGTTTTTCCCATTTTTATGTACAGAC
>NC_134468.1:87112770-87192622 GCF_964194025.1 Convolutriloba macropyga
GCATACTTTTTCAAGTATCCCAAAAATTTTTTCGATTAATTAAGTAACCTTTGTATCAGGGGTCCTCAAACAAATCGATAGAGTCCACCAGTACAACTAAAAACAAGAGGATGAGTGAACAAATAAGATATGAGTGTTTTCGAATGGATTTTTAGTGCATTAACGAGATCTCGAAAATTGTTTAGACTTGGCCAGTGAAACAGTACTTCAACCTTTTCACTTTTTACCTATTGATCAGTCACCAAAAAACAGCCGGGTTGAAAAGGAGGGAAAGAGGTAAAATTGAGGTAAAATTTCGAACTAAATTAGAAAAGTCTGCAAAAAAATGATTCTGAGTGCTGATTTTTAGATCCATTCCTTCACTATACTTCAACTGGGGAATTATTTTCAAGTGTTTTCATGATATTTTACAATATTAAAATACAAAGAAACGACGCATTCAATTGGTTTGGAAAAAATGGCTAAAGCCATTGACTTGAATTGGAAATATCTCTATCAAAATGTGCCACAGGGAGCAAGACTCTGGCCTCTACTGTTCAAATTTATATCCATGACCTCAACTGAAACCCCAAATGATTATTAAAAAGTAAATGCAGATGATACGCTTCTTTTTACATTGAGACTTGATTTGAATGAAGTAAAAAATGAATTAAAAACAATTATTGGCTTATTAAGAAAGATGCCGTCTCCCCGAGCCGAGGATTTTGCCCGAAAATAACGGGGAAAAGAGTGTAAAAAGTGTTAAAATAAGAGTGTTATTACAAAAGTGTAATTTTAAAAGATAAATATTTGAGGAGGTACAGAGGATTGCTCCTCCCATTTCCTCTCTCGAACATTTTACTATTCTCATGTGCGTTAGACCTTGCGCCAACTGATACTTGCATTTTGCTTTTCAATTTCGGTTATAATGGTAATTGTGTAAGAGTGTAGTTTTTTATCTGTCCACCCTAAATCTTTGCAAAGAGTGTAAAAAGAGTGGAGAAAATAGTCTAAAGACAGTGTAACTTTTTAAAATTACACTCTTACATTCTTTTCCCGAAAAATGGGAATGGAATACACTTTACACCCTAATCCTTGCTAATTAGGGTGGATTAAGGGTGAAACCTCGGCCCGTGTCATTGAAAAAGTCTCTAATTTAGAGTTAATTGTTTTCTGTATAAGCTTTCCAAACGAACTATTGATTGACCAAAACAAATGAATTGTTCCATTGACTAAAAGTGCATCCATCAAATATTTGGTGCTACATACTTACTCATCATTAACACACCAAGATCAAGTAAAAAATATCCTGAGTAGTATTCTATGTGCTAACAAAACGTTTTTTACGCTGCAGTAGTTAGTATCAGGCAACTCTAAGCTCTTATTCTTGCTGCACTTAACAGTAGTAAAATTCATTATTATTTGAGTCATACTTTATCTTGAGTTGAATCAACAACAATCTCACATCCTCACTCAAATAACAATTAGGTTGGGCAGTAAAAAATTGTTTTTCAGATTAAAAGTATCAATATTCTCTGGATCTTAAAATACAATACTTTTCCTATCAGACATTTAATAAACAAAAAATCCATTTATGAAAATTGCTTGCTTAAAAAACCTAAGAAGCCACGGGCCGAGGTGTTAACGCTAAAAAACGCAAAATGATGTCAGGTTGGCGTTGAATGCATTGAATGCATGTAAGTTCAGCGCTTGAGCGTAGATCTTATATAAAATTCAACGCATTCAACGTGAATTTTACGATTTTTGTTTGAATTTAGCGTAGATGTTAGATATTTTGCATTAAATTCAGCGTAGATCATACATATTTTGCGTTAAATTTAGCTTAGATCTTATATAAATTCAACGCATTAAACGCCAACCTTAAGTTTTTTCGCAGTTGAATTTAGCGTAGATCATACATAAATTCAACGCATTCAACGCCAACCTTAAGTTTTTTCGCGTTGAATTTAGCGTAGATCATACATAAATTCAACGCATTCATCGCCAATCTTACATAAATTGCATTGAATTTTGCGTAGATCTTGCATTTTTTGTGTTGAGTTTAGCGTAGAACTTATATAATTTTACGTTGCATTTAGCGTTGATCTTACTTATTTTGTGTTGAATTTAGCGTAGACCCTACATAATTTTGCGTGAATTTTGCGTTGACCTTACATAATTTTGCTTTTTTGTTTCGTTGGGAGAGTACGTGGGGGGGTACGTGTGGGGGGATACCTGTGGGGGGGGGTTCATTGGTTACCTGTTGGGGTACATTGAGGAGTGGGGTACATGTGGTGTACGTAGGAGGGGGTAGTTGGGTAATGAAATGAGCTAGGCAGGCACAATTTTTTTGCAATTTTTTCAAAAAATCAGAAACTGGTTGCTTGCAAGAGAAGATGCAAAGAGTTGATAGAAGAGAAAAGCAGAGCGAAAAATGAGCAAAAAGTGGTTAAGATCCAAGATGAATTCAATGCAAAATTATGTAAGGTCTACGCTTAGAAACGCCAAAATTATGTGAAACGTGATTTTTCAGTACGATTTTGTAAAGAGTGCGGCTCCTAAGAAAAGTAAGTTTCTGTGGCACAATGGTAGAAGAGGCGACAAGTAAGCAGGAGGTCAGTTGTTTGAATCCCATACCAGAGTTCTACGCGTTGATTTCATGTAAAACCAACGCTAAGTTCAACGCAAAATATGTAAGATCTACGCTAAATTCAGAGCAAAATATGTAAGACTTTACATATCTAGTGATCTTACATAAGTTTCGCAAAATTCCTCGGCCCGGGCAGCGAAGAGATTATCAATTATGAGAGAAAATTTGATCAATAATTAATTAGTAGTGTATTTTGTTGTTCTACAGAGACAAACACTTCATAATCCTGATAGCGAGTTACGAGTTCGCAGCCATAGTGGTCATTCCAATTGTGGTGATGGGAGTGTTGTATGTGAAGGTGTGTCAAGTGTACAAACAGTATGAGTTGATGATGCTCTCTGCCTCTGCAGGTGCATTCGACATCCCAAAGCCAAGTGCCAATCAAAAGAAGTGGGTACAGTTTCATTATTATTATAGATTATAGTTATAGATTATAGATTAAAGATTACAAATGGATTATAAACAGCTATTAAGATAATTATAAGAGATGATAACAATAGATTATAAATATTCTATGTGTGTGTGTGTAGGTGTGTGTGTGTGTGTGTGTGTGTGTGTGTGTGTTTGTGTGTGTGTGTGTGTGTGTGTTTGTGTGCGTGTGTGTATTTGTATGTGTGTGTGTGTCGTTGTGTGTGTGTGTGTGTGTGTGTGTGTGCGTGCGTGTGTGTATTTGCATGTGTGTTTGTCGTTGTGTGTGTGTGTGTGTGTGTGCGCGCGCGTGTGTGTGTGTGTGTGTGTGTGTGTGTGTGTGTGTGCGTGTGTGTGTGTGTGTTTATGTGTGTGTTTGTGTGTTTGGGGAGATAAGCAATTCACAACCCCAAAAATGAGCGGGTCCAATCTTGCAAGAAGTTTCTAGGAATCTTGCAAGAAGGAGTGTTGCTAGATTAGTTCACAGTATAAATCTTCAAGAAAGTGCATACTTAACTCATACACACATTCTTCAACACATATTCAAAACCATAATTCTTGTTTTTGTCCAGATTATGCTCAGAGGTAGTACCTGACCACTTGTCCAGAACCTAAGGTGTTTTGATTGGAAGGGGTTTTGGTTCAAGCACCTCAGCCTCGACTTGCCAGATTCTTGTAAATTTCTTAACCCATTTTTAGTTAACAAGGTTACAGCGTTAAATCGAAATTTCCTTTTTTAAATAATTGTTCTACCAGAAGAACTCCAACGGTTATCTTTTGAGAATCTTTCAAGATCTTGCAAAATAACCGTCCAATTATGACCGGTATTTTGCAGGTCAAAGCTAGTGTTTCGAACGATGTTGGCATCTGTGATCATCTATGGAGTCAGTTGGACTCCCAAGGAATTGATGAGGTTATTGTGCTTCCTCAAAATCATCAGACAGACCCCAGATACTGTCCGGGTTTTCGTACTCTTCCAGGCATTCACTACACTACACTCGTTAGTACTCTTCACATTTCTAGAGAGTTTTGTTAACCTGGATATTAGTCTCTTAAAATATTTTCTTAATCATTGATTTCACTCCCGGGTCGAGGTGTCAACGATACCAATAGAAGAGAGTGCCTTAAGGTTTGTTAAATGTAAGACTGCTTTGGACTGGCCATACTGGCTTGCTCGAGCAACAAAACTTGAATAAAAAACATGAAATTCAGCAAAATTTGATCAACAAGTGGAGCAACAAGCTGATCAACAAAACTTGAAATTCTATGGAAAAGTACTCAATTGTCAAATCAGACGCTTAATATTACATCCAATTTTGAGCTATTTGCAGCATACCCAGACTTGAGTCTCAGAGCATTTCAGAGCTGAATCAGCATATTTCAAGCGTAAAAAATTTATTCAGTTCTGATACATTGCATCTCCAGAGTAGTTTAGGTTTCTTTATGTGTAGTTTTTTTTCATTAGAATTATTTTGAGGTCATAGAGTTCGCCCAGGCTAACTTTATCCTGTATAGTCTGAAAACAATTCATAACCAAAAATTTAGTCTGAGCAGAATAATGTCATACTTTTGTAGCTTGTAACTGGTAATAACTTTGGTCTTATAAACACTATTTATACCTAAATTAGTTTGTAGGCAATTACCACAAAGCCCATTTAGCTTAGTGGTTACAACTTGCCATGCAAATTAAATGTTACAAGTACCCCCGTGTATGTTCGCATCGGAAATAAAGCACAACTTGCTGGTGGGAGTTAAGCTGAACATCTTGTTTTTCATTAAGTAACTTTTACTCAAAAATCAAGACTGGCCAATGTAAATTGTGACCTGAGAAGAGTACTGGCCATTCCAAGAATAGAAAGTCTCTATACTGATTCAGCGCCGATTCAGCTCTGCCACCAACTTCCGGGTAGGTAAAAACTAGATTTGAAATCAGCCCGTGAACTTTTGCTTTCTAAAAACACTTTTTGAAGTTAATCCAACAATCAATATATTGTGAATCCAAGATCTGTTGTGCTATGAAAGCAAAGAAAAAAATGTTTGTTCGAGCTAAATGCAACTGACCATCATAGACTATTTTAATAAGTGTTAAGAAATATTTTTTTAGGATCTGTTAGGGTTAATTTTACTTGCTCCGGTTAATTTTAGTTATTTTCAAGTACTCCCATTTTCGCAAAAAGCGGTTTGTTGAATAGAATTTAGAGTTTAAATAAGCAACTTATTGACCAATCAGAGAAGAGAAAAAATTCAGAGAAGAGAAGAAACAATCCGAATGATCAGCTGTTGAGCGTGATTCGCTGTGACTACTGGCTTTCTGCTTTTTGATTTCATTCCACGGCGCATGGGAGGCACTGCCGTGAACAGCCGTCCGCTATCGAGCTTCAAATAATATTAGCTTCTCTGAACTGTAGGACAATTGTATTTGTTTCTAAGTGTAGCGAAGTTAGAGATGGAGTTTCTTTACTCCGTGCCAAAGAGATTGTTTCAGTTATGTTAGATTACTGTTTTGCGATGTATTGTTCTATCAACAGATTGAAACCAAGTTTCTAGGAAACCGAATGAAACCATTAATAACGAGTACTGAATGCTTTAGTCCAATGTGCTTAATTTTAAAGCGTAGATGATTGTAGGGATCAATATATTCGATCCGTTATTTGAAAGTATTCTTAGACTCTTGATTAGTTAGACATTTTTTGCGACAGCTTTTTTAGAGCTTAGTGGTGCATAATTGAGGGACACACCTGAGTTATGTACGTTTGTAAATTAAATAACGTTATTGCCAGAATTGATCATTTGTTGAAATTGAGTCTAGGAAAAAACTCCACCTAATTTTAGATAAGAAATAAACCCCGAAGAAAATATACTCCAACGGAAATAAATCCTCACGGATGTAAAACCCCAGTTTAAATCTGAACTTTTGTTGTGATAACTTTTTCGGTTGTAATAATTTAATATCAATTATGACGGGCCGCTAATGTGTGGCCATGGTTTGCGAGGCATTGCCAAACGCGCTAAATACGCAGCTCTTTAATGGTCCACTGCGGGTGTGTTTCCACGGGGGTTTATTTCCGTAGGGGGTTTATTTCCTATGTAAAATTAGGTGGGCTTTTTTTCCGCGATTTTTTCAAAGAAACCGTTTGCCAATTAAATTTGGGTTCCGTTTTTAGATTGTGCAACCCCGTTTTGTATGCCTGCACATACAGTCAATTCAGATACCAGTTCTGCAAACAGGTCAACATGGTCAAAGCCATCACTCTCTCAATTCTCAAATGTGATTGGTTCAAAATGAAACAGCTTTGTGGTCTAAACAGTTCAAAAACGATCGCAAAATTAATACCAATTGAAAACAAAACACATCGAAATGGATCCTCCAATACTAATACTGATTTCGGTTATGGCAGCACCAACAATTTTTTGTCAGACAGTTTTATCGCGTCTAACAGGACCTGGTCTTCAACAAAGAGCTGAGTTAAACTTCGATGACGTCACAAAGTTGTATCTGTTTCCTTTTTATCTCGCTCTCCCCGTGATTGAAATTTGGATCAATTCTGTTTCCGAGCCCCCTCTTTCCTCAGCTTTGTGGTGGGCGACACGGTGCTATAATTCAGCGGATAAATTTGAACCGTGGGGGGGGGGGGGGGGGGGGGTCGTAAAAGGAAATATGAGGGAGTGGGGGGAGGGGGCATTATATCTGGCCATGTTTTATGAGGGGAGAGGGTTAGGCGGTTAGAGGAAACAGTTCCGAAACTGATCAAACTGACACCGTTTTTGAGACATATCCCCTATTTTTATGGACTAAGAAAACCAGTATTAAATGTGCCTTTTGCAAATTACTTTCCTTTCAATATATTGAGTTGCTGCCCTTAAATGTGAAGAATAACAAAAATTTACAATTTTATTTTCTTTGTTTTTGCATAATCTTTTTATGCTGATAGTTAAAGATTAATTTTCCGCGTGCGTCTCATTCCAGATCACCCGCTGAATAGAGCCCCATTATATTTCTGTTTACGGTAATGGGGTTTCATCACATGAACTTAAAACTATCCTTTCTTTTTTTACAATTCAAAGAATTTGAATTGTATTGGGGCGCTGTCTTTTTTACGACTCGAAGAGGAGTATTGGAGAAGTCCTTTTTTTAATCAATTTTATTGGAGTGAATTTTGAAGCGGGAAATAAAACACGTGAAAAAAATTGGAGTGATTTTGGCATTGAACAAAAGTGAAGAGCGGAGCGAAAAGAGAGTGGTTTTTGTTCATATCGCTGTTTTCTAGTGAGCGAGAAATTGAGGTGTGAAAAAAAAAAAATTCTGTAAGCGAGCGAAATTTTTTGTTCACGTGCGGCATTTTAAAGCAGTTTTTTTTTAATTTTTTTGGTTAATGGGTTTGGTTGTAATTTTGTTTCAATTTTAGGCTGGTCTTGGTAGTGGTTTGAAGGTTTCCGGAAATTCGTACGAAAATTTTGCTAATTCGTAGGTTTTTCATGTATTTCGCTGATTTTTGGGCTAGTTATTGCGATTTTTTAACGATTGTTTTGTTTTACTGGCTCAAATGGGTATTGAAAAGACCCTTTTGTACTTGAGCAAGTTTTATATAACAATTGGGTACAGTTTTTTGGATTTGAATTATTTTTTTTGTTGAGAAATATGACAAAAACTGGCGAAAATCGGAATATTTTTCTCAATTTATCGTAGTTTTTCGTTTTTTTTTCTGTTTTTTAGACAAGTTTCTTAGCCTTTTATGACTTGCCGATTATTTTGCGACCATCTGGATACCCCATTGGCTGAAAACAAAATTTTCTTTGGATTTGATTTTTATGCTTTTGTAATATTAAAAAATATATTAACTTTTTTCCAGTTTTTTAGTGCAAATTGTTTTTTTTCATAATTTGGCCTCAAGTATTTTCAAAAATTTCATAAGTGGTTTTAGTCCGTAATAGTTGCCTTGATGAAGTAATTTTGGCAGAGATAGTTATTTTTCGGATATCAATTTACAACAAAATTCGATCAGATTTTTTATCATATTTTAACAGATTTGATTTTTGTTTTCTTTTTTGTTTTATTGTTTTGATTCAAGATAATCGTAATTTAGTGGAGGCACGTTTTGTCTGATGAGTAGTTGGATGGCGTTTAGACGGATTTCCACTTCGAGTCGTTTCCGGAATTTTTCCGGCTATGTTCTTTTTTTTATGATCTGTTCACACATTTTGATGATTTTTGAAGTCAAATTGGAGAAGTGATTTTGGTCACGCCGAAACAGGAAGTGGAGCGAAAAAGCGAGTGGTTTTGCGGCGTGAAATTTTTTTGCTCTATATTTAAAGTAGAGTGAGAAAACGGGGTTTGAACAAAAATTCGCTTTCTCGCTAGAGGTTTTTTGTTCACATGCGGCAATTTCACTTTGATTTTTACTGTTTTTTCGATTTTTTGGATCGAATTTTTTCTAAATGGTTTTCCCAATCCATTCATAGTTCATTCCAGGTCTAGTTTTCTGTTTAGTCAATGAAAATTCTTTGAATTGTACGTCAGGACTTGTCCTGCTATGCTTTTTATTTCATTGGAACAAAGTTTCAACTAAGGGATGTTCTTATTAAAATACAAAGAGGTGTTCTTATTTGGTTCCACCTACTCATAAAACATGAAAATCTGATCGACCGATTAACAACCGAATCACCTCATAACCAATTTCCCATTTTATACTTGCAATAAATCGATTTAATCTTTCTCAGGCATTCGCGTTTTATGACTTAAACGCTATCTCGTGATTGCTTTTTATCAAAAAGCGGTTCAGTTTATAACAACGCAACCTCTAGGTTATAAAACACAGCTCGCATAAATTAGATAAAAGATAACATAGACAATACCCGATGTTTACTTACGTTTTATTAATTATCAGCTGATGCGTATTCGAGATAAAGTCACTTCAGTTTCAGTTTTGATATTATTTATCACCAAAACATAAACATATATTCACAGCTAAAAGAAAATTTTACGAAAAATAAATCTATTTTACCAACAAATTGAAACGTGAGTTTATTTTTGACTCGCAATTATTTACAAACTTTTCTCGTTTGCTGAGCGCTTTTTACAAAATAATCGAAGCTTGTTTAGAGCGTAATAAAAGTCACTCGAAGATAGCAGCGCTTTTTGACCATTTTTCAGATTGTTTTTTGTTTATTTGCAGATGCTTAATTTTAATAAGATGCTTTTTTACGTGTTGTACACAGCAGCTGAGTAGATTTGTTCAAGCCCAATTAGCTTTAGAAGTTTGATTAAGTTTATAACAAACAACGCGCGGTTGTTTTGTACCAAAATTAGTCGCCAATATTTTTGGCAAAAGCAACCATTTGTGTTCTGCTCTTTGAACAAAAATTACATGTCCAAAATTGTTCAATTGTTGGCTTTTGATAAAGCAGCTTTTATTTTTCTGCTGGTCATTTTTGTTCATTGTACAAATATATATTTTATTACTTTTTTTGACGCTTATTTTTACCTCCCGTGAAGAGAGAGATTCTAAATTATGTCGGCGCACGTTAGATAATCATGGAAAATTGTTAGTTTTTTCCTTTATCGACTTTTGAAATCTGATAATTATCAAAGAAAGCATTTTTTCTGAAAATATTTACCAGTTCGAAAGTTTGTTGCTATTGCTTTTTCTCAAACGGTTTTTGAGAAAATTTTATTGTGAGTTGGGAAATTTTGAATAGGCACAATTATAGTTCAAAATAGGCAGTTTTTCGCCTACCAAATTTTACACGGGGTTTTTGTCAGTTGTCAATAAGGGTACTCTTTACAAGATACCCGCCTCATAAAACCCTTCGTTTATTCCCGTTAAAGCTTACTAGAAACAAACCTTTAGCAAACGCCTAGTCAAAATAGACTTTCAGTGGACCACTGATAATTTAATTATAAGGGGTCCTATTAGCACGAGACCCACCTCATAGACACCTTCGTTCATTTCTGTCAAAGTCTAGTAGATAATTCAAAGATAAAAAACTTTCATATTAGATCAAAACAAACATAGAAATCTTTTTACACCGCAAATACGATTTACAAAAATGGTTGAGCACTCGACATATCTCGAATTTCGGATACCTTCTGGCTTAGACGATGACTTCAACGTGTACAAGAACACTGCCAAATTAGACTACCTTCCCAGAAAGCAGAAACAACCCAACAGATCTTTCCGACAGAGCGACAAACTTGATTCTACTAGCACGACCGATTTTTCCGAGTCGGCTAATTTGGGCGGCACTTCGCACGTTATAATTTTCAACAAAACAGCCGAAAACCCTGTTAACGTTTCAAAGTTTGGCTACTCTAGCAAGTCAAGCACGAAAACGTCCGCTAATTTCTACCAAAGACACCCGAAAGCAAAACTGGATAAAACTGGATCGTTGCTCCCTAATGGGGAGTATTTTGGTGAGAAAAGTGGGGCGGATATAGTGCCTTATAAGTTTATTTCAAGGCCAGTGTTGAAAGCGTACCCTGGAAAGGACCCTGGAAATTTGAAGATAACTACCAATTCAAGATCTGCAACCACGATGAGTGTGAGTACTTTGTTTTTTTAATGCAATCCGTCTTCTTAACTGTGCTGCCGTTTCCGATCGTCGTCGGAATTTTCAACATGGCGGTTTGGCACGTAAAAATTGCTCCCTAGGGCTCAATGGCACTTTTTCAAAGCCAGTCTGCCAATAAGCAGAATACTTTTATACTTAATGGTCTTTAATAAGCAGAATAATTTTTTTGCTTAATGGTTATTGGTTATTCTGCTTAAACTTTTAAACATTTTCCAACTGTTTTCAGAAATTATTTCTCAATTTTTAAAGATTTTGAAGATATTTCGCTTGAAGTTTTGCAAAGTCTGTTTTATTTGCTCGTCGTTTTTAGTTCAATTATACCGGTTGTTGGTAAAAAATGAAAAAAAAAATTCAAACAAAATATTTAAAAAATAGAAAGATTGCAAGACTGACTCGTAAATACAATATTTAATCGAGCTGTTTTAAAACTTCATTTACTTATTATTTACTTAAATATATTTTACTTTGCCATGTAGCGGCCAAGATCCTCCTTATTAGCTATAAGATTTAATTGCATAGAGTTTTCAAAATTTTGACTAAAATGAGCAGGGTGTGCCTCGTATTTGTTTGTTTTGTTCTTTTTGTTTGGAATCCAAAAAGAATTATTGTTATGCAACTTTTTGAACAATTGGAATTATAATTTAGTGTTTTTAAGCACGCATTTAATTTCATGAAAATTCCGAGAATATCTTTTTGACTCAAGAATTTAAGAAAAATAGACAAATTTCGATCCGTTATTCTCAGCTACCATCACCTGAGTGATGTCGTGGGAAATAATTAATCAATAGAAAAAATTGCGTTTTAAAATTTCGAATAAATTTTTAGCGTTTTTTAACCAAATTTTTTGTTACACAATTTTTAAGAGGAGAACTAGCTAGTTTAGGAACTAATTAAATAATGAGTTAGAAACACGCCCAGAATCATTATTGATCTCACCCAATGAGAGGGGAGCCTTTTCTTTAGCAATGCCATCCAATAGGTGGGGACTTGTGCTCATTTCAAGTTCAATAACGCGAGGAAATTAAGATTGGCAATAAGAAATAATAAGCAGACATTTGAATTTTAGATAAATATCAACCAAGATTCATTTAATAATGGAGACCACACAGATTGCAATAAATGGATTGAAGCTTTTTCCACGAATATTCAGCTTTTTGGACACTGCGTTGACGTTTTTCAATTGATGTTTGCTTAAAGTACTCAAAATTGCAAGCCAGAATGTTTTGCTTTTGTCTGAATTTTTTTTTTACTTTTTTCCAAATATAACAATCGAAATACATAGGGCTAAGTTAAAAAATATATAAATGAACAGATAGATGATCTATTTCATTGAAGACCTAAATAGATAGATGACTTATTTCATTCATAATTAATTAATTTATTTTGAAGATTATATCAGTCCAATATGCAACACTGCAGAATTGAGATCACACTGTTTTGATTATATTGCTCTTCAAAATCAAAGGACTTTCGAAAGCAAAATGCTCTAAGAATTTTTAACGGTTGGTCAAAAACAATTGTAATAAGAATAAGACCGGTTTTCAAGTTTTCTTTGATCTATGACAAAAAACTCATTTAGCAGTTATAAAAATGTTTGTTTGCTGATATCAAGAAAAGGTTTGAAACAGATATATTTTAGGCGACGAAGAAAAAGTCAGATTTAGATGCGAGATTTAATACCCAAGTTGAAGAGTTTTCCCCCTTCTAATTGAATATTGTTGTCTCAAATGATGCTTATATACAACAAGGAGGCTCAGTAATGTGTGATCGCACTTAAGGTTCCGACTCCGCTCATCCACAATTTTGGCATAATTGTCTACCAAATGAGTTACAGATATAAAACCACAAACATTCAACTAATTTTCAAAATCAAAATGGTGTATGAACGAAAATATAGCCTCCAAAGCAAATAATTCAGTGGAGTAAAAACTGATGCATTAGAAAGATGAGATATGCCAAAATTAAGAAAGCGAGTCAAGACGAACACCAAAATCTAACAACAACAACAAAGAATAATTACAACAAAAAATTATGTCTGTTTTTAAAAACAAAATCTAAAAACAAAGTCAAAATAGCGTCAGATAGACAATTAGACAACAAAGAACAAAAACAGTAAATTGAAAAATTCGCTGATTTTGATAAAAAAACAATTAATTTCAAAGTAATGAAAACCTTCAGAAATCAACTAAAATATCCCATCTGTTAACAGTTACCAGTGTCTCTAAAGATGTCGGTATTCGATTTTTATGCGGTTACAAAATCAACTACAAATAGACAACAAACAAAAAATCAGACAAATTTTGCCAAAAAACGCTTCCGGAACCGTAAAGCCCTGCTTTGGCCCTCAAAATATGTTTAATAGCACCTTCTTCAATCAGCAATAATGTATTATGTGACCTCTCATCAATGAAACCAGGTAACAAGCAGACAAAAAAAGAAAAAAAAGACAAAATTAAGTAATGTTTGTTTTTTTTTCGAAAAAAAATTATTTCCAAAGACATGAAAGCCATTAATTATGAAAAAAGTTCGTTCTTTCTTCCAAAGGAAGCCCTTAAAAGCTGCAATTATCCTGAATATATCTTCCGTCTACGAAAAATGCGAAAGTAAAAATTGTTTTTCTTATTTTGGAAATCAATTGTTTTCGAAGTCATGAAAGCCATCAGCTATCTACTAAAATCGGCCCCTCTGTTCTTACATGAAAAGCCAATGAAACCGGATCATTTTACAGGAAATTTCATGCGAGTAAAAAGACGAACTAAAAATTACAGTTGAAGACAATATTTAAAAATTCAAATAAATTCTTCAAGAAAGTATTTTCGAAGCCGTTAAAACCAGAAAGGTTATCCTTAGAGATTTGAAAATTATCGATTTTTTAAAAAACCAATGTGCTGATATATAAAAAGTTGATAACGGGATTATTTGACAAGAATAGAAAACGTGAAAATTGGGCAAATACTTGAAAATAAAAAAATCTGAAATCTAGTAGTATCAAAGCCAGAAAATCATAACTTAAGGCGTGAAACCGGGTTTAAATTTCAATAAAGATTTAATTTGAATTCAGTAGAAAGAGGAAGCATTCTTTCATAGCTGACACTAAGCTACAGGTTTACCAAATTAAGAGAAAAATGGAGGCAAAATTCAAAAAGCCATGATTTATTTAAAAATCAAAAATTTGTACAAGTCCAATCGACCACAAGCTTTCAAATAATAAACTAGATAAAATAATTTGGAGCTAATTAGGAAGCGCACTGGACCTATCACTATTGATCTTTGAAATATTCTTTAATTTAATTAATGTATAAAAAAGATCTTTTTTTTTAAAAAAAAGACCGACTGATTACAATGCGAATTATTTTTGGATTAAAACAGTCCAAGATTGGTCCAAAAATAGCGCTGCTAATGCTGTTCGTCCGTTACGAACACTTAATTATTCAAATGTTATAGATGTAGATATTTCGTAAGAAAAAAAATTAAAAATAAATGCTTCGTTTTTGTCAACGAGTAAAGTTAGCAAAAAACGGCAAAGTTTTAATTACGGAGCACTCGAAACGGAAGTTGAATTAGAAATAGCCCGTTTTTGAGTCTAAAAAGATTGCATTAGTGTTGTATGGGTGCGTAATTCCTGCAAATTTATTCAAAGTTGACTAAGAAAGTTATTTCGTGCTGTTTTTGATGAAAAAGTATTTATTTTGAAATATTTAGAAATTTTGAAATTAAATAAAGATAGCGGATAATATTTTTTTGTCTTGAAAAACAAAATAAACAACATTTTCTTTGCAAAAATTCAACAAATTTTAGCAAAATTAGCGAAATTTTAGTGAAAAATTTCGGAAAATGTGAAAAAAAATCAAAGGAATTCACTCTATTTTCTCAAAAGTTTAAGCCTTGATAACTCCCTGTGAGTAACGAAAATAAAAAGAAATCTTTTAAAGTCCATATTCTACGCTGGACAAGCTTTCGAATGATACTAGTCTCAACTCTCTACGATGAATATATCGATCGGCCAAAATTGTCTGAACAAAATAATTCCCATTTGAGTATATAGTTCCTCCCCCCCTCCTCAAGAGGGGTCGGAACAAATTACAAATAAAAATTTAATTTGATTTGAAATAATCAAGGGCAATTCAATTTTTTTCCACTCTTATTTTCTAAAGGTTTTTGAAAATGCTGAATGACTGCTCGAAAGTATTTATTAACATTAATGCGTCCTAAAGTAATGTATACGTATTAATATTTTGCGTATTGAAATTACTTTAGGACGTCTTAAAGTATACAGATTTTTCTTTGTGTAATTGCAATTGTTTTCTTTTTTTAAGAGCGCCGACTTTTTCGAACTGGCCCCAAAAGAAGATCATTCCCCGGTCGAAGGAGATAATAACTTAAACCCAGTTGATCCCCAACAGACCCATCAACATTCAAACACCAGTCTCAGATCCTCGCGCATTGGAATGACGTCAACAAACAACAACAACAACAATAACAGTCATCAATATCCTCAAAACAGTAGCCGTGTGAGCAACTTCTCCTCAGAAAGCAATAAGGTATGCAGTTGATTTTTCACTCTAAAATCTGTTTTATAGCAACATGAGTAATAATCATCCACGGTCATAAAATATGGCTGACAAAAGCAATTATACAACTGACAAAAAGTATAAGCCTGTTTCATTATTAATGAAATTTCATATTTGGAAAAATATTTTTTGCTGTGGAAATTTGATGGTTGTAATAGATTTAGATTTATAATAGATGTTAGCGGTTGTTATGAACTATAGAGTTTGTCTTTGCCAAAAAGCTTTCATTAAATTGAGTCATTTTTATCTACTTTTCGTTTAGCTTTAAAAAAATTGTTTGGCCTATTTTTCCTTTCTATTTGTGATTTTCCGAGTCGTTTTAATCGTTCCGTGGCTCATTTACAACAAGACTGAATTGGAAGTCAAGATGAGCACTCATCCAGTCTAAATGCAACTCTACGAATATCAATACTGTGCACGTCTAAAAACAAATACGCAAGTCTGACAAATCTGAAAAATTGTGTATCGTGTCACGATTTCGGGATAAACTTTTAACCACTCTTCCGGGGTGCTTTGAAAACACTCCAAGGTCATTCAAAACTATCAACTACCGCTACGGGAGATCAGAATAGGCTATATTAATGCGTTTTCAGGTGTTTCTGAGCCATTTTCAGCCATTTTCAGACGTTTAGAGTCGAAAGTTCGACATTTTTTGTCTTGATTTTCTCAGATTTACCAAATGCTGAGCAAATGTCAGAGGGGAAAATGTGAAAAGGAGTAATGCAGTTAGGAACCCCTTGCTGACTCAATGCCCTGTTTGCCGCCACCAAGCGCCATTGGAGCCTATTTTGGCTATTTTTGACGTTTTTTAGACGTGAATTTAGACTTACCGAGTCATGGCCGAGACTTGCATTTAGACTTGCGCGTTTAGGCCAAGACTTGCATTTGGACTTGCGCGTCTTGACCGAGACCTGCATTTAGACTTCCACGTCTTGACCAAGACTTGCATTTACGCTAACAAGTGTCAACAGTGACTTGATCCATAGCTCTCATACAGTACTGATATAGGACTTGCAAAGAGACGTGCCCATTACGGGTTTTGACTTGCCGCTCAGTCCGGGATTCCAAAGACGCAGCTATTAAAAGGTTTGAATCTGTAGAAGGCCAACTTTTACAGTAAAAAATAAAAGAAATGAAAATTATTAAAGCACATGAATATGTCTTTTTCGGTATGTGTGTTGTGCAGCCTATTGTATTGTTTGTCCTTTGATTATTCACTTATTGAATATCGACGAGTGAACTACAAGTAAAGCTGACAAAAGGCAGTTTTTCGTAAATTCAATTCATCGAGATCTATATATATATATATAGTCAGTCTATAGTCAACTGTATATCGAAACGTCAAGGCAATCTATTTTGTCGAACTATACTGGGCTTACATCAAGGCATAAACATTATATCGAAACTTTACGGCATCTGTTTCGTAGCATCATCACGGCAAAAAGCATCGTTTACTTACAGGCAAATCTAGCTTGATCTTTTTTAGCAGGCATTTGTCTGAGTTGATTTTCGGCTCAGATCGGTCACCAATACGTTTTCGAAACATAAAAATATTAAGCCTAAAAGGAGCGCAATCGATTCAGTATATTAGTAGGCTCAACGAAAATTATGTTAAACGAACTTTTTCGGAGATTTCTACGTATATTAGAACAGAATTTGTGTGCATTTAAATGGTTAAGAAATATGACGTAATAGATTGCTCATTTCTCGCTCTATTCAAATTGCGTTGCTCATTTACTCGGTAACATCCTCCGGCCCGGAAGAAGATGTTGGGAGGATTGGAACAAGCTTAACGAGTGGGCGGACGAGCGATCCGGATGGCGTGCGTAAGACGGCGGAGCGGGCGACGCTGTCGGAGCCGTACCGAAGTTCTTCAATCCGAGCAGTTGGATAGTAACCCCTAGGGTTGCTTTCTTCAACGATCCAAACTAAATCACCGACCTTGAGGTGCTGCTCGGCAGGCGTCTGCCACTTAGATCTAGGGTTCAGTGCAGGTACATACTCCTTGAGCCAACGTGCCCAAATTGCATTGGCGTATGACTGTGCACGGGCGTACCGCTTACGATGATCAAACTCGTCGACGCCAACGATGGACGGAATTCTGGTTGCTTGGTTACCGAGTAGAAAATGATTAGGTGTTATTGGGCCTAGGTCGGACGGGTTGGCGCTTACGGGCGTTAAGGGACGTGAGTTTTGTGCGTATTCGACCGGACAAAAAGTAGTGTTCAACACCTCATCTGTGAGGCGACGCGTACCGAGGATAGTGTACAGTACTCTTTTAAAACTACGAACTAACTTCTCCCAGGTGCCACCTTGGTGTGGCGCACTGGGTGGATTGAACCTCCACTTAATGCCCTTATGTGCCAGTTCGGCAGCGATGTTAAGCGTATTCCATTTTTCCACACATTCACGGAGCTCTTTCTCCGCTCCAATGAAGTTCGTACCATTATCCGACCAAATCATAACAGGAGTACCCCGACGGGAGACGAACCGCTCAACTCCCATTACACAGGAACTAGTGTCCATGGACGGTACAACTTCAACATGGACAGCACGAGTAGTGAGACAAGTGAAGAGAAATCCCCACCTCTTCTCGGTAGTCGGACGAACTGTGACGTAGAATGGGCCGAAGTAATCAACCCCGGTGTTGGTAAAGGGAGGAGACTGGTATGCGAGTCTCTCCTTTGGGAGGTTTGCCATGATAGGCTGAATGGTTGCTGCACGGAACTTTCTACACAAGACGCAGCTTGATTTAATGGAACGCAGTGTGGAACGTAGTTTTAGGATGGCATAACGTTCTTGTACCTTTGACCTTATGTAGTCGATGCCCTGATGATGGTTCTTCAAATGAGTATGCCGCAGAAACAGTATAACAAAAGTATGACGCGCATCCAGCACGATAGGATGCCTAGTGTCAAAGTCAATTTCCACTAGCCGTCGGAGTCGACCAGAGGAACGGATGAGACCATGAGGTCCAATAAACGGAGTAAACTGAGCAATGCGGCTGCTCTTCTTAACGGATTTGTTGTCAAGAAGATCCTTTCTTTCAGTACTAAAGGACTCTCCTTGAACCAAGTGCTGGAGATGACGCTCGGCTTCGTCAAGCTCAACACGGTCGGCTATGCTGCCGTCTACGGTACGGTAACTTTCATGAGATGGTAAAAGACGGAGCACATATGCGGTGACATGAAGTAATTTTTGATAAGAACTGAACTTATCAAACGGGATTAGATTAATGCTTTGTTCCTTTGGGGAATTGGTTACAGATGCGGCTAAAGATGAGATGGAGTCATCAACTTTTTCCTTGGTTACAACGCCGAGCTTGATGTTATCAACGACGTCAGTATTTGGTACGAAAGGGAATTGCTTAGTTCTCAAGAAGTCAGGACCCCTCACCCAGCTACTTGATTGCAAAACTCCAGCGGACATGCCACGCGTGCCAGCATCTGCTGGATTATCACAAGTGGCGACGTGGTTCCATTGGTCAACGCTGGTGTTCTCCAGGATTTCACTAACACGATTTGCAATGAAGATGGGTTGTTTGTTTGTTGAGTTTATCGACTGCAAGACGATGGTACTATCTGTCCACATAAAGACTTTATCCACAGTAACCGTTAATGCTCAACAGATTTCCCTTTTTAAACGGGCAGCGAGGAGAGCGGCTTGTAATTCCAACTTAGGAACTGTCATTACCTTCATAGGTGCAACACGGGCCTTGCCCAAGACAAACGCCAGCTCTGTTTTAATCTCCCCGGAGTTAAAAGTTACTTGAGCCCTAAGAAAACCTTATATCGAACACAAACCTTATAAACATTGTATCGAAACTTTACGGCATCTGTTTCGTAGCATCATCACGGCAAAAAGCATTGTTTACTTACAGGCAAATCTAGCTTGATCTTTTAGCAGGTATTTGTCTTAGTTGATTTTCGGCTCAGATCGGTCACCAATACGTTTTCGAAACATAAAAATATTAAGCCTAAAAGGAGCGCAATCGATTCAGTATATTAGTAGGTTCAACGAAAATTATGTTAAATGAACTTTTTTGGAGCTTTCTACGTATATTAGAAGAGAATTTGTGTGCATTTAAATGGTTAAGAAATATGACGTAATAGATTGCTCATTTCTCGCTCTATTCAAATTGCGTTGCTCATTTACTCGGTAACATACTCCGGCCCGGAAGAAGATGTTGTGAGGATTGGAACAAGCTTAACGAGTGGGCGGACGAGCGATCCGGATGGCGTGCGCAAGACGGCGGAGCGGGCGACGCTGTGGAGTCAGTGTTGACTTCCAACAAAAGGATTTATGAACTTGTTCTATTTAATAAATAAATACTAAAATACTCAACCCTGATTGGTTGAAATTATGGAAATACCTTTCCCTTAAATGTTTATTTGTTATTCCCAGAGACAACAAGACAACTCTACCCTTTAGTCGGTACCAGTCAGACCTGATATAATAATAAAGTATATTTCTCTCTCTCTACTCCGCTCTTGTTTTGTATTGAGATATACGTTAGACTTTAGCATTGCGGCCGGTGCACTGTCTGCTGAAGCTCAGATAGAAGAGTAACAGACTAGAGGAATAGAACTTTAGTTAGTCAGGTAAGCCTTAAGATATACTATATTCTTGAGACTCCATAAGACAGAGTTAGAGTAACCTTCCTAGGTAACCCTACCTCAGCACACGTCTTATCTGGTGCGACCAGTGCCGGACTAATTTTGAAATAACGAACAATTATTTTTCATTATCCGTAACGGAAAAATTAACAATTAAAATAGAATAACCTCTAAATTAAGAACACTACAGAGATAACAATGGCCAGTAATTACCATCAACAACTAGATGATAACAATTATAACAATTACTTAATACCATTTACAATCTCTGATGATTGTCCTTTAGAAAATCGCGAAACAATACACAAAATATTAATAAATTTGAAGAATAACTTCTTCAAAGAAACAAAACATATACAACAAATAAGTATCCATAGGAATCATTTAGCTCATTATCTTCCAGTAATACTACTAGGAAGAGACCAACTAAATAAAAACTATATATTTTCATTAACAAACGAAAACAAACAAAAACGAATATACTATAATTTCCAAAACGACATAACGTTACCAGACATGTTAAAAACATTTTTAAAACGACACGAAGAATCCCAAGATCGAGCAAAAATAACAGCGATACCGACTTCAACATACGAATTACTACGAAATACATCTGAGTATCTAAATGAACATCAAAAACCGATACACTCAGTTAACGATAAACTTCGAAACGATATAACAAATTATAACAATTGGTTAACAAGGATTATTGAATTAAAAACAGAATTGAAATCAGCTACCTTAGATGTAGTACAAATAATTTCTGAGTTCACATTCTTATTCTGGTTAGATAATTTCGAACATATTAACGAAAAAAGAAAAGAATTTGGAATAGCATTCAGAACAGAAATTGAAAAACTCAATGAGGAACTAAAACAAATTTGGAACAGTGAGTATTATTCACCGTATTTTGAAAGCACATTAAAAGTATGCTCAGATAGCATAAATTACATACAAGGTTTAGAAAATTATATACAAATATTGGATCAGGGACAAATGGGTTCTACCACATTTAACCTATCGAAAACAGTAACAACAACTTCGACACCGAAAGATACTCAAATGAATACAAATCTTCAAACAAAACAAAAATCAACAATTAAACCAGATAAATTGCTAACATCAAATTTATTTGGACATCAACAAACAATTACAGATGAAATATTTATTTCGGATTCCGAAGAAAGAGAAAAAGAAATAAGATTTCACAATTGGATACCAAATACAGTGAACCAAAGAGTACGAAAGAAAACTCAATTGACAGAAAATAACAACTATAGAAATAATAATTATATAAATACTCTAACGGATAATAACGACCTAAATTGGGAACAAGAAGCACAAAACTATAATAACTTAAAAAACGAAATAACAGAACAAGTAACAAACCATACAAATAAATTAATAGATAACATAGAAAATAGATTTCGACAAATAAATGAGAACATGGAAATAAAACAAGATGAAGCATTACAGTTTATGTTTGACAAATTAGAAAAAACTATAAATGACATGAACACACAAAACAATAGACCCTTAGAAAATAGAAACACAGAGAATAACTATTTAACAAATCATAGACACGAAACTAGAACAAGAGTATCAAATTCACAAACTACTAATTCTAATACAACGGAAGAAAGAGAAACAACAGTTACAGAACCTCCACTCCCATTTTATAAGCAATTGACATCAATGAGCATAAACGAAGAACCACTAATTGAACAAAACATAAGTAGCGGGTCAGTACCAACAACAATAAGACCATTCGATGGCACAGATCCAGCATATACTGTCGAAGAATATTTGAACAGTATAGTCGCAGCGATGATATTTAGCAGTGGCATAGAACCAGTTAACAAACCAGGTCACCATCAATGGAAAGTAAAACGAGCAGCCTTAATATTACATACATTACAAGGCCCAGCTCAGAAATGGTATTCAACTCTACCGAGTGAAACAAAATTAGATTGGGAAATGTTCTGTACAGAATTCTCAGACATGTTCGATTCAGAAAAATCAAAAGAACAAGCAAAAATAGTATTACAACAATTACAAAAACATACTAACGAGTCACTACGCTCACTTGCACTAAGAATAGAAACACTTGTCAAAACAGCATATTCATTATATACAGAAGATTATCGAAACAGCGTAATGAACCAAATATTTATTAGGTGTTTGGATAACGAATTAAAATCAGCAGCACTGAAAAAACACGCAAACCATAAACAAACACCGAGAGAACCAGAAATGACATTCAAAAACTTAGTAGACAAAATAGACCAAATGGATTTGACAAGAACAATAACAAACAATCACAAACGATTATATGAAGTTAATCAAACAACAAATAGTATTCATGACGATCTTAAACAAATGAATATAGCATGTAACAATATAAACGATTTAAACCAAAACGATTTAGAACAGTTTGAAGGAACAATTTGTAATGTCCTTAATGGAATTAACAATACTTACGACAGAAAAAACTTTAAAGGACGACCAAAATTTGCATTATTTTGTAGTTACTGTAGCTCTCATGGTCATACAAAAGGCAGATGCTTTAAACGACCAAGAAGAGAAAGCATACCAAGACCAAAAGAAAAATCCTTTTACGGTCATATGAGAAACAACCAAAACTTACCAAATCGGAGAATTGACTCAAATAATGTTAATGGACGTCAATTACCATCGACGTCACCAGTCTATAACAGTTCTAGAAGCAGAACAACATATAGACCACAATCACGAAATAACTATAATACACCGAATGATCAACGAAACAAAAACTCTAACAATTATAACAACCGAAATTTAAGTTACAATAGAAATAACTATAACAGAAGCAGAACAAACAGCTACAACAGAAGCAATGATTATAACAGTCGAAACAACAGTAGGTCGAATTCAAGATATAACAGTCAAACAAGACCACAATCACCATACAATAACAATAATAACAGAAATAACAATTATAATAATAATTATGATAGACAGAGGTACAATAGTAGAGATTCAAGTAGAAGAGATAATTACAGAAATAGATCAATCAGCGATAGTAGGCATAATTCAAACAACTATCGCACAAATACTAATAGTAACAATGCTAGAAAAGACAGACGAAATTCATCAAATAGAGAATACAATAACAGAAATAGATCACAAGATCGCAGATCGAACGGACATAAATATAACAATAATAACAACAAAAATAGAATAAATAGCATAGAAGCTGAGAGACAAAACGAAGATCCACCAGGCATAGATGAATACGAATACACATCAGATTCATCGAATGAAGACCAGGAAATACTTGATAAATTCTACAATGCAAACGAAGAAACATGTAACAACATAGTGAATGCATTAGAAAACAACCCGACATGGATTCTACCAATGTATCAATGTAATAAATTTGAACAAGATTTCACAAAACAAAAACCAATACTAGAAATCGATTTCCTACTTGATTCTGGAGCAACATTAAATCTCATAAATGAGGACATTTGGAACGAGATACAATAAAACAACCCAGAAATACATCTGGAAAGAGCAAACAAAACATTAACAGCAGCAAATAATACTACTATAGAAACACTTGGAACTATAACATTAAATCTCACAACAGATAGAGTATCAAACAACAGAAACAAACTACAACACAATTTCAATATTCATTTCTACATAACAAAATGTAACCACAATATACTAGGAACTCCATTTTTCAAGGAGTACATAGAAACAATAAACGTGAACACAAACAAACTAACAATAAACACTAGCACAATTCTAGATAATGATATAACATTTTTTATGAACAGTACAAAAGGATACCCATATTATTCTAGACTTTACCCAATTTTCAACAAAGAAACGATCTATCTAGATAGAGAACAAAATAAATGCATAACATTTCCAATACCAATATTTAAACAAATGGAAAATTCAAACGGAAAGAAACTTTACAGTTCCAACCACTATTTTGAACCGATAAACAAATATCGAAACATATCATTCACCGATATTAAAGATCTTACATCAGAAACCGAACATTTTATAGACATATTCCTAATAAACAAACAACAACATAAAATAACAATAAATGAAGGCCTAATTGGTTTCATGTATCAAAACATTACATTCATAAAACAAAACGAAGAGATGTACCAAACCAATTCAATAGACTTCTTTACAGCGTTATTTTTTCTTACTTACGAAAACGAGAATGATATCAATGAGATATTAAACATACAACAAAACGAAACAATTGAACAAGTAGCAACATTCGAACGAAAACCGAACTTCAAATGTAAATTTAATATCAACAAATATACAGAATCCGAAAAAGAATTCATTCAAATGTTTGATTTTCAACACTCATATCTAACACAAGATGAATTTGAAAAAGTAGTAAAAATTATACTAGACTACAAACAAGTCTACGCAACAACAAAATTTGATGTGGGAAAAACAAAAGTCAAACTGAACCTCCCTATAAAGAAAGATGCAATCTTCAAAAAACAACGAATAAGTAAAGTACCGATACATTTACGAGAAAGAATACAAAAATTACTCGATGTTTTGAAAAAATACGATATAATTGCACCAGTCAACAAAGAACAATTATCAACAGGAAATACATTCACAAATCCAGTAATAATATTACGAAAAGGGGAATCACTGAAGATAGTACTAGACGCGAGATACTTAAACAGTATGATTGACGAATCAAAATGTAATTGGCCGATCGAACCAGTTGACGTGGCACTAACACGCATAAATGGAACAATATTTACAACAGCAGATCTAAATAGCGCCTACAACCAAATACCTCTTGATGAAGAATCTATGAGATACACACACTTCACAATAGGCAATGAACAATATTGCTTCAAACGTTTATTTTACGGAATATCTATTGGACCAGCAGCTTTTGCTTCAATACTAACACATTTTCTCTATCCTTTAATACGAAAAGGAACAGTAATTACATACGTAGACGATATTTTCATTCAAACAAACTCATACGAACTCATGTACGAAACACTTATAGAATACCACAAAGTATTGTCAAAAGAAAACTTAAAAGCAGCACCCGATAAAACATACTTCATGTTAAAGAAAGTTAAATTTCTTGGACACATAATTGAAAATAAAACAATAAAACCCCTCAGTTCACGAATAGACGGTTTTCAAAAACTTGAACCTCCAAAAAGTATGAAAGCCTTACAGAGATATTTAGGAACAATAAACTTCCTTGCCAAATATGTTTATGGCATGCAGCCAATACTTCAACCATTTTATACTCTTTTACACAAAGAAACAGATTTCAAATGGACAAAAGAACATCAACAGATTTTTGAACAAATGAAAAAGACAATAACACATAACTTAGAATTAACAATGCCAGATACTACACAGCCATTCTACATTATAACAGACGCATCGAATACAGGAATTGGAGCAGCATTACTCCAACAACACCCTACTGAAAAGAAAATGAAACTAATATCAGCAAATTCTCGATTGTTCACACCTATCGAAATGCGACTCTCTACACTAATAAGAGAATGCTCTGCAATAATTTTTGCATTAACAGAATATGAATTCCTACTAACAGGGTCGAAGCATCCTATTGTACTATTTACAGATCATAAACCGATCATCTACCTATTTACACAGAAAAATAAACCAAATCACAGAGTTTACAGATTCCAGTTAATACTGATGAAATTCCCAAACTTACACATAATCTGGACAGAAGGAAAAAACCTAGCACTCCCAGACCTGTTAAGCAGAACAATAGACGAAGAACATTTTACAAAAACAAGAGATATAACAGTAGAATTACCAGAAAACATTAAATTCTTCTTTGCAAAAACACCGTTTACAAATAACCTCGAATGCAAATACAGCGTTTGCAATAATCCGAATGATGAGAATACAGACCGAACACATTACCCAGTATTAGCAAACATACATAACAACTACTTTGAGATTAACATAGATAAAAATACATATAATCCGATCTCATACGAGAAATACAATACAGAAACAAAAACAAACTTAATACCAAAATACAAACCAAAAATAAGAGATTGGCAATCACCAACAATAGAAAAAGACGATCTTATTATTAACAAGAACCAAAAGGGACCGTACACAATTCATCACGACGATGATTACCTCAGACTGATTAATGTTATAAAACAAAATTCAGAATACGAAAATGCAAAAATATCAGATATCTTCTATGACGAAAAAACGAAGGTAACAGAACAGCTTATTAAAGAAACACAAATATTAGATCCTGTACTACACAGAGTGAAAATGTGGAAAAAACACAATAACAAACCACACTCAGTAACATTGGAGATCCGTGGCAACAAAGGATTATTTGCTTACTTTCGGAAATATAAATCAATAATAATTGACGAAACAACAGAATTAATAAAAATTATAATAAATGTTCACAAAAAGTCATTACAACGAATTTGCTTACCATTAACATTATTGCTATGCGTATTTTACGAAAATCATTGCATAGATCTCGTAGGTCACACAGGACTCGAAAAAACAAAACGAAATATAATGGAAAAATTTTACTTCCCGAACCTCACAACATGGATAAAAATTCTTATTGCAGACTGTATCACATGCCAAACAAACAAGGTATTCGCCAACACAAAAATAAAAAGTAAACAAGAACAATTAGCACCACCAAAAAAGTATTTTAATGAAATGATAATGATAGACACAAAAGGACCAATCTATCCTACATCAGAAGGAAACAACTATATATTCGTTATAGTTGACGCATTTTCTCACTATGTAACAATAATGTGTGCACCGAAAAATACAGCACACTATGCATTTACCGCATTATTCGAACATTGGTTCATGAAATTCGGACTACCCGATGAAATACGATCTGATAATGGATCAGAATACATCAATACAGAGCTAACACACTTATGTAATTATTTCGAAATCAAATTTAAACCAAGTACAACATATGCACCTTGGACTAACGGTTTAGTAGAAGGAACAAATAGAATAATTGGACAATTTATAAGAACACTGCTGAACGAAAAATATAACAATTGGTCACGAAAAGCAAAATTTTTCCCTTATGCTTACAACACACAATATCAAACACGACTTGGAATGTCACCATACGAAGTTGTTTTTAATCAAAAACCAAGACAACCAACAAAGATTAAACTCGGAACAACAACAGACGAAATGGGCAACTGTAACCCATCAGATACAAGTGCATGTAACAAACAACCTACACATACACATTTAGAAAAACAATTTAATCACCCGAAAATTGCGAAATTACAGAAAGGAACATTTGCAAAATGGTTTTTAGACAAAGAAAAACACTATAATGATACATATCAAAGAATAACAAAGATTCTACAGAACAGAAAGAAACTAACAGACGAAATGAACATTCGATTTCGCACAGCGAAATCACTTGAAAAGAATACATTCGTATTACTTACAAATCAACAACAAATTGAAGGAGTATCGAAAAAATTACTACCACTGAAAACAGGACCATACATCATTATCGACAAACCAACAGATACAACCTACATCTTAAAAGATAATAATAAAGAACAAATAACAATACATAGAAATCACATTGTACCATACTACCCGAAAGAAAAACATATCAAATTAGAATTACAAAATTACTTATTAACAAACGAAATACCAACATTAAAGCAACCAAATTCACATACAGATGAAAATAAAATAAATAAAAATAATAACCATACAGAATCAAAACATACACACAAATACAACCTTCGCAAAAGAAAGGTCACAATGATAAAATAATAAACAACCAGAAACAACAATAATAATAATAATAAATAAATAATATGAACATACATAAAAAATAAATACATATTATAAATCGTGATATAAATATTAAGTATACAGTTCAACATGTAAGAATAAATATATTAACACATATTAATATGTATATCATCCAATTACACGCTTATAATAATATACCTATAACTAACTATGACAACTTATAAGTTATTCTATTCAATGGACAGACATTACAAAAGTTGTAACGAATATTAGAAAATATCAAAATGAAACCTGTATTTCTACTACACCTAACCCTATTAATTCACTAATGAAACAAACATTTCAACTATAGATCTAGAATTCCAGTATTCCTACAAATAATATATCCAGTATTTCTACGTAACACACATCCTAACCCTAACCCGTGTGTATTTTCCCGTATATGTTCCCCCGAATAAACAAAACGAAATGTATTTACGCTAACAAACGAACATTTCTATTGACAAACAAACATTTTTAACTAACAAACGAACATTTCTCTTAAAATTAGAACAAAAAATATTAAAACATCAAATACATATATAAAAACATCGAAAGAAATTAAAAACAAACATCAATATAAAATAAATGACACATGACGACTAAAAACCTTCACTCTTCTTCACAACCTTCATTCTTCTTCACATACAAACTTCCACTACATCTCCTTCATCAACAATTATCTTCACTTCTTCCTTCAAATCTTCATCACAATTCTTCTCAAAATTGTCACAAATCTTCCTCCATCTATTTAACAGCCATTCCATCACAACCATTTCCTCATCCATCGTGAATACACCAACAATAGTAACACAAAATAAATAAAACAGATAATCCAAATAACAAATCGTATAAAACAAACTGATATTGATACTAGCCCCTGAACCTCTCACATTAAGTTTAACAGAAAGGTAAATTCTCATATAAACAATTCAAGCAAATAACAACAAAAACAAAAATCAAAAAGGTATTGATGTTCACAGGTTTAGAACTGGAATAGACGTTATTGTAGTTAAATTGAAGTAAAACAATAAACAAATGATCAAAATATTCAAAATTCAAATAACAAATAAGTTCAAATAACAAAGTATAAAAAATCCACGATTGATAAACTCGCGGAATGGAATAGATACTTTGTAGAAATTGATAAATCAGAATACAAAATACAAATTACACAAGTGGAACTGTAATACACAAATGGAAAGGATATACAACACACAAGATAACACTAACTGGATAAAACAAAAAACTAATACTAAAACAGACAAAACAAGAAATAATGAATAGATATACAGAAATAATGAACTCCGCAATATAGATAACAGTACTCGCCATCATTGTCAAAGTTACCAAAACTAATAAACTATAACTTCCTCTTTTCCCGTAACGTGTAAGTTAACGTGAAATAATTGATATGTAAATGAACTCATAAGACAACTAGTTAATAAGGCAGAACACAATAACCCAAAATAAATTTTAACGTTAGATTAATCTCTTTATTGCCGTATAACAATGTAACAAATGCACATGTAAACGTTCCAGACAGTAACAATGAACTAACGCCTCATGAACACACTGGAACCACGGTGAAATAACGTCACATCTGAAACACACATTAAAACAATTAGTTCAACAACACACATTAATACAGAATTGGTTTATGTGTACACCTGATCAAAACGATTTACTCCAACTTTGGTTTCATTCAATTTTGATTTAGTTCAACTTTAAACACGATTAAAACAATTTAGTTCAACTTTGAATATCATTCGGTCAAACGACCTTCGGCTAAATAGACATGACATTAACAAAACTCTACGTCATAAACTAACCTACGTCATTAACAAAAACGGACGTTAAAAATACGGATGTTAGTAAAACTAACGTAATTAGTAGCATTTGTAAAATGCCAACCTCATTAGGATCATCACTACAGAAATACATTGATTACTACAGATATGTAGAGAGATCATTAACAGAAGAAAAAAGGCACAAAGTGATATGTTCATTACGGACATAAGAGACTTGAAACATAGTGACGGGACAAACGACTCCCATGCAGACACAATCAGTAACAAATTAGAAAATGTCAACCCAATTAACATTTACAACCATTACAAAATGGTAATTACGAAATATATCTGACACAGATCAAAGCAAATACTGAAGTAGACACTTCAGTACTAATCACTACCAAAACCTAACGTCATACCATCCCCAACTTGCACCATCCAATTAGACTATCTTACGAAATTGACATCTCACTAACATAAAAGCAAATCAGAAGACCAAGAAATTGGCACCAACTAGATGGCACCGACTATAATGGCACCATCACTAATCATCAACTTGAAAGCTAATTGCTAGAAAAGAAGTAACAATTTAACAAATAACAAAATGGCAAATAAATGGCACCAACTTGATGGCACCAACAAATCATTAAAGGGACCCTTAAACTTACCAATATCGCAACCAAAGATACTAATTACCAACTAACATAACCATAAACACCAACTAATTATAAGAAGAAAGAATGGTAACAACAAAGCTAAAAGAATCTAAGAAAGTACTCAAAAATCGAAAAAGACCTATCCAAAAGCTAACAAGACCCAGTAATTGGCAACTCAAGAACCAAAAACGAAAAACGGAAGATATGCAAATGTCACAAACATTGTAGAGAACAAGAAACAAGAAAGTTAGAATCACAATTCCAATTTTGTCTTGCACAAACAACTTCTCTCCGAAAATTGAAAAATTCTCTAAAAATCAGCCAAGCTGATAACTCTAAAAAATTCTCCTACAATTCAACCCAGTTGACGAATAACTCTAATCTCAATCACAGTTTCAGTAAAAATCTTTGAAAATATTCTCACAGATTACTTTTTATAAATTCTTAAAAAATTTTCTCAATCATTTATAAACTTTTCCTCAATCATCTCTCTGTAAACCAAAACTTCAATAACTATTCCCAGTGAAAGAATATCAACATCTTTCACATTTTTATCAACCATTCACAACACAGTTCTACAATCACAGGTAAACTGAACTACCTTAATTTTATATCAGAAAGATTGATACATCATTACAACTATCATTGTAATGAAACTCCACCTATGTTGTCAGTATCAGAATTTCTAAATTCTCTTAACAAAATCAACTTGTAATAAAAATTGCAATACAAACAGACGAGTTTACAGATATTGAATACCCAACTGGTAGTCATCTACATTTTGACGACGATTACGTTGTACTAACAAACTGCAAAGTTTCACCAAAAAACTACCTCTTCCTCTTTGAAGGAGTAACAAAAACAAAACAAGAAAAAAAACTCTTTTGGGGAGAACACCATTTTGATATACTTAAGTATACGTTACCTTGTTCTGAAACAGTAACAGAATTCGAAACATTAAAACAACAGATAAACCAAACAAAGTGTGTTGATCTAAATCAACTAAAAACAGTTTTTATCGCAGTTTGCAAGAAAGAAGCTATATACCTCGTTGATGACAGAACAAAGAAATAACATGATACCTCTCATTGTTATAATATTATACAAATAAAAGTAACAGAAATTTGATAGTGCGGCACCGTTTAGTGTCAGTTACAATAGTAAATAACTGTCACTATTCAGTGTAGCATTGTATCTGATTTACACAGTGAACAAACAGTGAACAAACTAATATAAGTTTCAACCATTGATTTCACAGAGGCACTAGTTGCAATATATATATTATTATCTAAAGTACTATTTTTCTTAACAATCTTCTTAATACCGTGTATAATAGTTGTTTCAACATACCTAGCAGTGGTAACCATTACTGAAGTTATACGTAACCGTAGAGTTATATATGCTAGCCCACCAGTTCAATAAATTACATCACACACAAAAACATCACACCACCTAACTCACACCACCTTATGCAGGAATTACACTCAGACATATTTCACATTTGTAAATCAAATATTGATATTATTGAACTCAAAATATTTAAATTCATCAAAATAGCACTAATAATATACTTTTTCATACGAATGTGTTTAAGTTTAGCAGAATATTTTTTTAACCCATAAACATTGATCCACTTCCAGATATAGAAGAATCTATCTATTACACATTACATTCACAAAGATTCTACCTACAAATAGGATTTCCCGAAAACTCACCGTTATACGGTAATGTCATAATTTACCAACTACAGTTACATTTTGCAAATAGAGAAATTTGGATATCAAACCTAGGAGCACAAACACATACACCAGAACAAGAATTTGTACCAGCACTAATATTAGCACCACCATATATACATATACCACAACACGGACCTGAGACCGGCGCATAAAAGCATAAAACAGCAAAAATTGCGTCGTCTAGTAATAATAATAGTAACAATAACTCCGAAAGACCACACCATAACGAAGTTACAGATCTAACAAATATACCAACCTCACCAGAAAATGAAGATACTGTAAGTATAGATACTGAAAATCCCTACACAGTACGACGAGAACGGCCGGATAGACGAGAACTTCTTAGAGCAAGACGTAGATCATCTCTATCCTTCCCCACACAAGAATCTACACTAGTTTCTTACGGTTCAACAGCCATAGAATCTAATATCATTAGACCAATAGAATCAATAAATTCAGAACCACCAAGTAGAACGGGCACACCCACACTACACAACTTTAGTATAAGCTCACCAAGCGAACACTCAAGTGTAAACACAGATCATACACCAACACCTTCTGAATTACGAGCAAACCCTTTCCTACCCCCAACGTTTTAACAAAGACAAGATTTTAACTTTGTGCAAGAACATTTCCGTGTACAACCATTGCAATCACCCAACAGTTCACTTTGGTCAGCAACATCCCCCCAACCAGCTAGTACCAGCACAACACCATTACGAACAAACCAGACATCCTCCAACACATCTATAAGTATACCCAGAGTTGACATCCCGAACTCCCTACAACCACCTAGAAACACAGCGCTATCTCCAGCATCATTCATACCCGAAATTAGATTACCATCCAGCCATCCCGGAAGAACTAGATCAACCCCCATACTCAATCCTAACCCCCCAACCAAGAGCAGAACCAATGAACATACCTATTTATTCCCATTAGACCATAAAACTTGGAACCCACCTCCTCCTTTATACGGACCTACAAATCTTGGAGATACACTTACAAATTGGGCAAGAAATAGACTTATTAACACACTCAATCTCACAGCACGACAACGCAATACAGCACTAGAAGTTCTAGCAACACCATCTCTCGAATTGAAATTTAACACTACAATCAAATATAACACTATATTTAACCACCCATTTCATGCAACAACACCTTCAATTGTAACAACCACAACACCAGCACCCTTCATTTGTATAGACTTCGTATATAAATTTGACAGATATACAAAACAAACACTTGGATTCGCCACATTCTATAATCCACATACAGGTTTGACATACACATGTCGCTTCAACTAAAAGCAATTATATGTATATTATTATTATTAATATTCTATATATGTATGAAAATAGAAACAAAACTTCAACTTGAACAAAGACTTAAAGACAACGCAAAACACAGAATAAAAGACCTAATTAACGAACGAATGAATATACACATTGAACAACTTAAACAGAAAAACAGAACACGAAATGGAACAAACACCTTCACAAACAAGTTTAAACACATTAATAAATATAAACATTATATTAATATCGACAATATAACAAATATAAACGCTACAGATTATGAAGCAATGTGGGAAAGAGCTATAGACCAATGGACAAGAAACTGGAATTTCTACACAGAAAGACTAACAGATAGCATTCTAAATAAATTTAACTTGAATACCAAACGACAGAAACGACAAACAAATATAGACTTTATTGAATTAACAGGACAGAACATTAATGGTTCCGCAACAGGACCACAAGATATATTCATAGAGCATTACGACTGTGATGCAGAAGAAATCACAAACGTAAAATACTACGAACTAAATAAAATCAGCACATGTAAATTCAAACCACTAGATCTTGACATGACAAAGACAGAAGTACAACTTTTATCAAAAGCACAAGCAGTAGAAATCAAAGCATACGCAGTTGCAGGAACAATCAAAGAACGTGTAGAATGGTGTTCACAACACACCAACTACATAAGAGCAAATACACCTAGCTATTACGTTTCCGACGCACAACGAACAAAAATATTAGATGCAGACGAAGTTCGTAACGAACTCACTAGAATAAACTTACTAAAGAACACACAATATAAACCTACAAGATACAATATATCATTCAACTTTATTGCAAATCCACCATTACAGAAAAAGATTGAAGATCTGCAAGGCAGAATACAATTCGATATGAACATTCCACTAGTACCACCATACGGACGAATTGTATACGATTACACAAACCCACTTTGGATACCTAGCGCAATTAAAAACGCACAGTCCAACTGTATGAAAGGACCACGTAGACAGAACAGAATAGACATCTTAGATTGGACACTCGAAATACGAGAAGTCTCACTAATATTAAATTTAGATACCGAAGAAATATCATACATGGGAACAAAATTACCATGCGATCTCCGCAAGGGAGAATGTTTACCCACACCACTAACAAAAGCAACAATTGTGTGGGAACCACAGACACACTGTCAACTATTCGAACTAATACGATTTGACGCATATATGGTAAAATATCAAGATAGATATTGGATAGAAACAAATGCAGAATGGACCACAGTCCAACAACCAGACACCACAAAGAAAATAAAATTAAATCAAACAGACACAATAGCAACACGATTCGAAGTATACCCACTAGTCGAACGTGAATGCGGTTCACCACAACCACTACACAAAACAGAATACGACGATATATACATAATATATGAATATGGATTTGACATGCACACAGGACAAAAAGTAACAAAGAAAAAAGACAAATTTGACGATGAAAAATTTATTAAAATAAAACCAGAACAAATAATATCGGAACGTACACGATGCGAAGACAAAGAAAACCAACAATACTATTATGGTTTTGTAAACGAAGAAACTCACCTTAATATGAAAATGGACCTATATATGAGTAACATTTATTCTAGAATTAGCTTACAAGCAATAGAATTCTATTCACAAATTTGCGAACAAACTCGAAACCTCAGACAATTAACATTGACTCAAGTACAAAAGAACACTCCACTCTTAGGATACATTCTTACTGGAGACAGATCCATTTTTGTGAAACAAGAAGGCGTAAACGTCATGAAAATGTATAAATGTGCGAAGAAATCATCACCTCTTTATGTACCACAAGTACGCGAATGTTACGATAAAATTCCTATTCTATACAAGAACAGAGTACAATATGTACACCAACTAACAAGACAAACATACTTATGGGCAAAAACAGTACCCTGTTCACACAGTAACTTTGATCAACTCATCTCAATAGACACTGAAGGAACAGCACGATATAGAGTAACACCCTACCCAGTAAAAGTAGAAACGATATTGAACACTATATCACCCGAGGAAATAGTTTTAGATAACATGTTTAGTAAAGCAAGTTTAATAGAAAGTGGCATTTATAGTAAAGAACAACTAATACAAGAACGCAAAAGAGATCTACTCCACGAATATATGAGAGATCGTGAAAAACCACTACAAGAAGCTACATCAGCAAATGCACAAAAATTATTAGAACTCGAACAACTTGGACTTTTACAAACATACAAAAATTATGAACAATCCTTAAAATGGTTAAAAGATCTTAACATAAATGGATATAACTTCCAAATAGATCAACCAAGCGTAAACTGGAAAGAAATTTTTGATGGAGAATGGCTCAAAGACCAAATATTATCAATATTTGGTTGGCCATGGTATATTCTCGAAAAAATGGCAATTATATACGCAATGATCAGTATGATATTATTTACAACTAACCTAGTAATTAAATTTTTCAACGCATTTGCAATCCATAAAGCGATTGGTAAACAAGCAAGTATTACTAAAATACTACTAACAGGAATATTTGGTATATTCTCACAAACTTTAACACAGCTAGTTGCACAGATACAAGAAGATGACACTAGTCATGATAGCCATGATAGTGATAACAACTACTCACACTATACTAAACACAATAAAAATAGGAAACACACTTTCCGCCGTCATTCATCCGACGTTACTCATTTAACACGTAATGAAAACAACCCACCAGAACAAACATATATTGACACAAACTACAAACATTATAACACAACCATTCGTAGAACAGATCAAGGACTAGAATTGAGAACACTAGAATCACCACCCAAGAAACAAAAACCACCACTACCAGAACGGAAATACAAACAACCCGAACCATTAAAAATCGAGCCCCTTGAAACAATAACTGAAAACAAAATGACTACCTTACCTCCACAACTCATTACCCCTCCACCAGCGTATCAATGTTTAGGAAATAACATACCAGTGAGTACAACACACAATTCACCCTCCCACGTGTCACCAACCCCAAGTGCACCCAATATACAACAAACTTCAACATTTCACGGAACATCATATGAACCACAATTAGGAATCAATAAGACAACACCGTATGAAATACCACAACCATCACAAGTAAACACTCAAAATAATCTCATTCCATCAGTGAAGCTTATAGAAATACAAAATCCACCACCAATTGATTTCACCCAATTGAAACTAGTAGCAAATAAAATGAATAACCGCAGCCATAGTTTAGACATATTGAACGATGACGATCAACCACACACGAATGAAGTCACATATTTCGACACTCATTCAGCAAATACATATGAAGTGTAACCGTGAATCTTGCTAAGAACAACTAACACATTTTAATACTATCCAATTTGGTATGAAACTTAACACTTCCCGAGTATGTCCAACGTCAAATAAAACAGTAACACTGAATTGTTGACAATAGTAACGATATTAGATAACAAACAAATTCGTAACAATAAAACACCTATAACATTGTAAATCAGTAACAATTTGTACTATTGTATAGTAACACTCTTCCGTAATAACAAATGTGAATGAGTAACATATTAATTGCAATTTTAGCTAACCATTAATAATGGCACATAAGATGGACTTTGAGTACGAATCTGCATACAGAGCAGATTCGCCCCTCAGCTACGACGTTGAGGAGGGCGAACTCAGCTCTGGATCTGGACGTTCCTCACCAGGAACAGTTCGCGATAACGCCTCTAAATGTAGTACACAAACTGACGATCGTATAACAACCATGCGAGTTGAGATCGATGGAGACACCAACGATCAACAGACACAGACCTCACTGCAACCAACGCCAAAAGAAATTGCACAAATGATCAAGGAAAAGGTAACTCATAAGCGATTAACAAGTAAAAATAACAATCAGGAAGCGTTTCGAATAGAACACCGAACAATCCGAATGAACAAGGAACTAGTACACACGTACATAGTTATCAACATACTAGACCTAGTAACAATGGTAATAAAAACATACAAACGGTATACCAACCGAATACAGAGTTTCAATCGCCACCACTTCCTAACTATCCTCCACCAGTGCGACCACCCCCTCCTACAGATCGTGTATATGAACGAACAATATATAACAATCAACAGTTTACATCTAATAAATCTTTTATCCGACCACATAATTTGAGATTTCCTTATGCGATAACACCACGAAGTACCAATCATAAATCATTCTTTCATCAATCAACGAACGAACAATCCCCAACAGCCACAGTGATGGAAACCATTTGGTTCCAGGATAACGATCCTAGATTATTAACAAACCCTCACAGCAGTAACTATAACCCCCTACTTAGTTACAGAAATTGGTCCAATATGCCATTTGACTCCCGCGATTATTGTTTTATAATGGCTCCATTACATAACTTAAAGGACCGCATATCGGAATATTTTCCCCCACTACCCTCCGAAAATACAAATACTGTCAAACGTAGCACCAAAAACATGGGACGAGATAAACTACATCAAACATGCTATCCAATACTTAAACAATTCTATAGTCTTACAGAACGATTTCTGTACGACTATGATTATGAGTTCAAACTGCCAACCGTATGCACATTTGACCTTCTCGTTGCAAAGGCATCCCAAGACCTTTCCGCTTACAGCGTTTTTGACCACCAAATTTTCCAGCTTAGTTTTAACTTTTTACATCCAACGGCTAAAGATGTACAGAACAATAACTACAGAGTTCACGAGACTAAACTTGTTCATAACCTCATTTACTACACATTTTTACGAGACAAAAATAAAAACACAACAAAAAGTTATATTCATATTAACGACCAACTTACGTCACCATACTTCCTGAATTACGGATATAAGTTAAAATGGGAATACACTGTAGGAACACTCCAAAACTTCGATCCCGTAAAGAACTATTATATATTTCAACCGAACGAATCTCCCGAACGGCCTATGATGGTACCTATTGAAGCACTCGAACCGTGTGAAGAGTATCACACGTACCATCTTGAAGGCAGCGTAACAAATAGAGCTGTCATAAATCGTATCCAATTCAATAACGAACGTAAAACTACAGACTTAGAAAAACAAATACGAAAATCGGTTAAAGCTTCGATAACGGAAGTCTCGCTGGACGAACTAACAAATCTGATCGCATTCTATTTGGCAAATGACGATCACTTCGTCAAAGAATATGAACAATATAATTCTCGAACGAATCATCCGAAACAAACTGAAAAGTTATAACAAGAAGCTATAACAAATATATATGTAACAACTTTCCTCTATGTCGTAACACATAAATGTAATGAATGTACTTAGTAACAATAATGTATTTAGTAACAATACATCCAACCATGGATGACTCAGTGCATATTTGTTTATTCTTTAACCTTTTTAGATAACCTTTCACTTTTAATATCCCCCATTTATACGACTAGTTATACCCTTTGGTATAACACTGAAAGTGAAATAAAATATGATAAATTCCAAAAAATACTTTTCTATTTTACCCCTAAATTAGTCATATGTATACATGTAAATATGCAAAGCCTTCCATAGTTAGATATATGCAATTTTGTAAATAGAATGGAAAAGACAATAAAAAGGAACACAATAGTTTTATGAGTAACACTAATACATGCAAAGAATAACACAATGTATAAGCCGGACATGTCAAATTTTCAAAACACTTTACATATATATATTACTCATAACGAGTTAAGACATGATCATTTAATTTACAAACAAAACACATACTTTAGGGTAATATGTACATTTATACATGCAAACTTTAATTCATTGTACAAAAATGATTCTGTAACAACACATAACAAAATACATAGCACTTAGTATTACACTTGTACCAAACAGAATGAAAGAATTTCTCAAATATTTTGAAATTCGAAAATTTCAAAATCCAAACTTAACACTCGAAATATGCAATGTAACAATTCTGAACAAAACAAATATGTACCTTAAACAAAATAATACATATGTATGTCAGCACATATAGACACATGTAACCCATTCGTAACAACTAACATCTTATTTGTAACAATTACTAAATACTTTTTCCTCAAAAAGGAAAATTCGGTTATTGGATATAAGCGCGCGGACAGGCAACATTTTACATCATTTGAAATACCCGTTAATGGAAATCAAACAATTGGGAAATTGGGTCATATCCATTACAATCTTTAAAATACTAAGCACCTTTTAGGCATTATAACAAAATATATAGATACGAAAAGCGCAGTCATATAATTTGACGTTGTAGAAGTATAACAAAACCATTGTAAACAGACAGACATCAGAATGACTCTTGATCTCGAATAGATTCAAGAAGTAATACATGTTCATCTCAATTACAAAATCCAACATGGCCAAGAAAGCCACAAAAAGTCGTTACCCTCAATTTCTCCATGGAATTCCATAACAAACAACATTCAAACACAGGAGTTAACCAGGAAATCTATGCGATTGAAATCAAACGATTTCTAAATATAAACGGAACAAAATACATTCTTTTCCTTTTTCCCACCAGAAGGGATACTACGTAATAACAAAGAACATTTACATAGAGAAAAATAATAAACACCTTAACAGCTAACACATACAAATCAGGTAAGTCAGGTAAGTCACTGGACAACAGGAGCACCACATCCATCAACACTGGAGCGGCACAGAAGGATCTTCACCCACTGGAAGTGTGGTGGTGGAATAGATACTTTTGTGGTTGTTGATGTTCACCCTTGCTATGTGGGCAACCTGTGTCCAGGGATCTATTATCTGAGAACCACTACTACAAAGCAACACCTTCAACCAAAAAAGAAGAAAAACCTTTCAGAGAGAATGAAGAGAAATTAATTCGTTTTGATATACAGTAAAGAAGACTTTCAAAAAACAAAAACTCTAAAACCCGGAAAGATGGAGTCAGTGTGGACTTCCAACAAAAGGATTTATGAACTTGTTCTATTTAATAAATAAATACTAAAATACTCAACCCTGATTGGATGAAATTATGGAAATACCTTTCCTTTAAATGTTTATTTGTTATTCCCAGAGACAACAAGACAACTCTACCCTTTAGTCGGTACCAGTCAGACCTGATATAATAATAAAGTATATTTCTCTCTCTCTACTCCGCTCTTGGTTTGTATTGAGATATACGTTAGACTTTAGCATTGCGGCCGGTGCACTGTCTGCTGAAGCTCAGATAGAAGAGTAACAGACTAGAGAAATAGAACTTTAGTTAGTCAGGTAAGCCTTAAGATATACTATATTCTTGAGACTCCATAAGACAGAGTTAGAGTAACCTTCCTAGGTAACCCTACCTCAGCACACGTCTTAGCTGTCGGAGCCGTACCGAAGTTCTGCAATCCGAGCAGTTGGGTAGTAACCCCTAGGGTTGCTTTCTTCAACGATCCAAACTAAATCAGCGACCTTGAGGTGCTGCTCGGCAGGCGTCTGCCACTTAGATCTACGGTTCAGTTCAGGTACATAATCCTTGAGCCAACGTGCCCAAATTGCATTGGCGTATGACTGTGCACGGGCGTAACACTTACGATGATCAAACTCATCGACGCCAACGATGGACGGAATTCTGGTTGCTTGGTTACCGAGTAGAAAATGATTAGGTGTTATTGCGCCTAGGTCGGACGGGTCGGCGCTTACGGGCGTTAAGGGACGTGAGTTTTGTGCGTATTCGACCAGACAAAAAGTAGTGTTCAACACCTCATCTGTGAGGCGACGCGTACCGAGGATAGTGTACAGTACTCTTTTAAAACTACGAACCAACCTCTCCCAGATACCACCTTGGTGTGGCGCACTGGGTGGATTGAACCTCCACTTAATGCCCTTATGTGCAAGTTCGGCAGCGATGTTAAGCGTATTCCATTTTTCCACACATTCACGCAGCTCTTTCTCCGCTCCAATGAAGTTCGTACCATTATCCGACCAAATCATAGCAGGAGTACCCCGACGGGAGACGAACCGCTCAACTCCCATTTCACAGGAACTAGTGTCCATGGACGGTACAACTTCAACATGGACAGCACGAGTTGTGAGACAAGTGGCGAGAAATCCCCACCTCTTCTCGGTAGTCCGACGAACTGTGACGTAGAATGGGCCGAAGTAATCAACCCCGGTGTTGGTAAAGGGAGGAGACTGGTATGCGAGTCTCTCCTTTGGGAGGTCTGCCATGATAGGCTGAATGGTTGCTGCACGGAACTTTCTACAAAAGACGCAGTTTGATTTGATGGAACGCAGTGTGGAACGTAGTTTTAGGATGGCACAACGTTCTTGTACCTTTGACCTTAAGTAGTCGATGCCCTGATGATGGTTCTTCAAATGGGTATGCCGCAGAAACAGTATAACAAAAGTATGACGCGCATCCAGCACGATAGGATGCCTAGTGTCAAAGTCAATTTCCACTAGCCGTCGGAGTCGACCAGAGGAACGGATGAGACCATGAGGTCCAATAAACGGAGTAAACTGAGCAATGCGGCTGCTCTTCTTAACGGATTTGTTGTCAAGAAGATCCTTTCTTTCAGTACTAAAGGACTCTCCTTGAACCAAGTACTGGAGATGACGCTCGGCTTCGTCAAGCTCAACAGGGTCGGCTATGCTGCCGTCTACGGTACGGTAACTTTCATGAGATGGTAAAAGACGGAGCACATATGCGGTGACACGAAGTAATTTTTGATAAGAACTGAACTTATCAAACGGGATTAGATTAATGCTTTGTTCCTTTGGGGAATTGGTTACAGATGCGGCCAAAGATGAGATGGAGTCATCAACTTGATCCTTGGTTACAACGCCGAGCTTTATGTTATCAACGACGTCAGTATTTGGTACGAAAGGGAATTGCTTAGTTCTCAAGAAGTCAGGACCCCTCACCCAGCTACTTGATTGCAAAACTCCATCGGACATGCCACGCGTGCCAGCATCTGCCGGATTATCACAAGTGGCAACGTGGTTCTATTGGTCAACGCTGGTGCTCTCCAGGATTTCACTAACACGATTTGCAATGAAGATGGGGTGTTTGTTTGTTGAGTTTATCCACTGCAAGACGATGGTACTATCTGTCCACATAAAGACTTTGTCCACAGTAACCGTTAATGCTCGACAGATTTCCCTTTTTAAACGGGCAGCGAGGAGAGCGGCTTGTAGTTCCAACTTAGGAACTGTCATTACCTTCATAGGTATAACACGGGCCTTGCCCAAGACAAACGCCAGCTCTGTTTTAATCTCCCCGGAGTTGCAAGTTACTTGAGCCCTAAGAAAACCTACTGCACTGAATACGTCTTGCGAGCTATCAGCAAACATGTGGAGTTCAAGGTGTTGGAATGGTCCTGAAAAGTAACTTCTCGGTAGAGTGATCTCAGCTAACCGCGGCAGTTCAACACACCAGGCAAGGAATCTGTCAACTGTGTCTTTGGGTAACTCGTCATCCCAACTTTGTCCATTGACACGCCAAATGTCTTTCAAGAATAACCGAGCACCAACAGTGAACGGTGCGACAAGACCAATTGGGTCGTAGACCTTTGACACGAGACTCAAGACCAAGCGCTGTGTTAAACTTTTCGTGATGGTGCTGTTAGTACCCCTACTCACAACCAGAGTATCGTTGTTGTGATCCCACTTAAGCCCAAGCACGTGCATTGATTCCTCCTTGGATGAAACGATGACCTTCGGTTCAGTGGATTGAGCAGACCCATCAATTCGGTCAGCCAGATCTGGTACATTGCTTACAAACTTAGTAAGCTTGAACCCACGTAGATGGAGAAGATGTACCAATTCCTTCGACCTAATGAGAGCCTCTCGGGGGATTCCACAGAGTCCGAGTAATCGTCCATGTAGAAGTTCTCAAGGACGGCTTTCGCAGCTTCTGGGTACTCCTTAGCATTATCGCGTGCCGTGCGCTGAAGTGCGTAGTTGCCGCAGGTGGGCGAATCTTTTGCCCCAAAGATGTGGCGCGTATACTGGTGTACCACAACATTTGATGTGGGGTCCTCCCGCCACAAAAAGCGCAATGATGGTTGATCACATGGTAACACTCCAACTTGGAGGAACATTCCCTCGATGTCGGCGGATACGGCAAATGGATGTTGTCTGAACCGTAGGAGTACATAGATTAGGTTTTGCAGTAGGTCAGGTCCGGTGAGTAATGACTTATTAAGAGATGCGCCATGGAATTTTGCTGCTCCGTTTAGTACCCTACGAACCTTGCCCGGCTTGTTCGGGTTAACAACCGGATGGTGTGGTAGGTACCACTCTCGTTCCGAGCGACTTTCCACCTTATGAGCATCTTTGACCCTTACTACGTAGCCTTTGTCTAAGTCCTCTTTGATGGTATTCGAGTACTTTTCCCTTAAAGTCTGGTCTTTCGTAAGCCGCTTTTCCAAAGATTTCAATTGAACCAGCGCTGAGAAATAATTGTTGGGCAGTTCGATGTTATCTTCAGCCCATAGCATTCCTACATCGTACCTTTTTCCATATGCACGGTAGTGTTTTCAAGAATTTCATGCGCACGTGCATCCGAGGCGGATCGTGGATCTACTTGCTTAAGTGCGCCGTATGACTCCATGTCGTACCAAAATTTTACCTGACTAGCGAGTTCAAAATCCTGCTCCATATTTGCTTTAAAACAAGTCGAGACTAGACCTGAAGACGACGGTAGAGGGCCGCTAAGAACCCAACCTATGGGTAAGCGAACAGCGAAGGGCGAGCACTTCTCGTCGGCAGCGAAGTACTCTAACGGGCGGATGGTATTATACACATCCTGTCCAAGTATCATCTCAATGTTTCCATAGCAATATGTAACTGGGTCTAGAACTGCTAGGTGCGGGTATGTTTCCTGAAGTGCTTTAATGTTGATGATATCGGCGCCTACATTCAAATCTTCCTTTACGTAAGGGCTTACTTTAAATGATCCAAATGCTTGGTTGTCGCGTGGTGTTACAATTAGTTCAACTAACTTAGTGTCTACGACCTCCTCGGTATTTATACCCTTGACTGTTAGTTTCAACGCTGTACCGTGCAAACCAAGTCTATTTGCGAGATCATTGGACACCCAAGAGTTACTGCAAGCGGTATCGCACAAAACTAAAGCAGTGGTTTCTTTACCAGAAGAGCTCTTCAACTGTAATTCAGTCACCTGAAGGAGGCCTTTCACATTACTCACAGATGACAAAGTAGTGGTCTTACTCGATGATTGGACACTAGAAAGTTTACTTTGATTTGCGCCAGCATTAGAATTACTATTCCTAGGATTTGGGCATTGCCTAAACATATGTTTTTCTCTCAAACATGAGAAACACTGTTTTGCTTCCGTCAGTACCCTTGCTCGCTGAGTGGGAGACTTTTCTTTAAATGCCCTACACTCCCAGATGCGATGGTTACCTTTACACACAATGCAGCGAGGGGTTGCAGGCGTTGCCGATGTTGAGGCTGGTCTCTGAGTGCCCTTACTTTGTGTATTAGCAGCAAAAGTTCTTGAGGCAACTTTGGTCTTTACTGCTGAGTTGGTGTTATCCTCAGTTCTTGCCTTCGATGAAGTTTGTTTCAATAAATCATGTGCCTCGGCCTTCTCCTTCAACCAATCGTTGAAGTCAAGGAGTGTTGGCTTTACCTAATGTTTCTTCACTGTGAAGAGTGACCAAGACTCTTTCAGATTGGGAGGCAATTTTTGCACAGCCGTGTTGAGAAGTGAGGCGCTCTTAAGATCTGAGTCATATGAAAGTGATTTAAAGACCCCAACAAGACTTTAAATTGTTGCAGAATAGTTTATGATGTTATCACTATTGTGCATCTTTAATGGAGGAAAAGAGCTGAGTTTGTCTAAGTGTGCACTGACTACTGCCTGTGGTTGGCCAAATTTACGTTCAAGTGTCTTAAGTGCATCCTTATACATTACACCACAGTATGCGAACTCAGCGATGGCGGTTTTAGCTTTTCCAGTTACAAGAGTTTTTAAGTTTGTTAACGTGACATCATCAGTCAAGGGCTGTGAGTCTATGGCGCTTTTAAATTGTCTGAACCATTCGTGCCACTGCAGGGGATCACCATTGTACTGCGACAACTTCCACTCGGGCAGTGGATCGTTCTTCTTACAAGTAATTGCGTCCGCCAACTGCTTTATCAAATCCGCAGAGTCGAAAGAAGGAGCCGAAGGTGTGGGATGCGGCGGGCCACCCCAACACAACGGGTTCGGAACGGTAGCTCCATACGTTGGCGGAATGATGGGAGTGACAAAGGTGGGGGCGGTACCTGCGGAAGAACTAAATGGATTCGCTTGCATGAATTCTGATGTTACGTAATTTTGAGCGCCTGCTGCTGCTTGTACATGAGGGGAGCGGTGCGATGTAGATATATGAGAGTTGATTAACGGGGCCGGTTGTACGGTGTATAAATTTGCAGATGTACGTACAAGTGGTACTGCATTAGGTGGGACTGCTGCCGGAAAACGCCAGACATTTGGATCTGGAGGAGCAGGAGGTGCGTGGGTTATGGGTACAAAGTTTTGGGGCTGAAAACTCTTTTGTGGAGGTGGTGGATGAATTAATTGAGGCACGAAATTGTTTGCGGAGGAAATGAATGGTGCAGAAGGAGAATGGGGTAACAGATTGACATTATTCGCCACGGGGTTAGTGGCTTGTAGTGGGAGTGCTTGTGGCGGCGAAGGAGGAAAGCGGAATGCTGGTGGGATTAACGGAAAATGCGGTGGTGCGGGGTTTAGGACGGGGGATGGAGGGGCTGGTACATTTATGTGTGCTTGTTGCGGATTAAGTGCTAGCGGAGCATTAACAAGTGTGTTTAAAGGTAGTGAACGCGAAGGGCTGACTAAATTCAACTGTCCCGGCATGCTTGACCTGCGAGGGAATTGATGATCTAACTGTAAACCATCGAAGTGCATTGTTGCTTGAGACAGTTGTCGGGCTGTGTTTGGGGCGTTTAGTTGAGTTGGCATACCAAAGTTTATTGGTGGTGATGGAGGCGTGTATTGAGGCTGTCGCTGCTCTTGCATGATGTTGTTTGCAACATGTGCATCATTGGTTACATTGGTTCTACTACTTGGTTCATGGACAGGGAGGTTGATGTTGGCCTCAACTTGACCATGTGTATTGAGATTGAAATGTGAGTTTGGAAGTTGAGCTGAAGAGGGTCGTTGGACAGTTGCTTGGTTAGATTGGGCGATGGAACCAGAAAATTGCAAACTCGGTTCGTTTGCAACATTTGCCATGTTCCCGGCCGGTGACGAATTAACCCAATCTTGAACAAGTTTCTTGCTCTTGACTGAACTTATTTCCGTAGAGAGCACGCTCATTTTGCCTGTACCAGACCCGTCCGCTGATGATTTTGTCATCAATTCAATTTCCTCAAAGGCTGCAGCAGATACTTCCTTGCGATGATCCTCCTCAAGCTGCTCAATTTCTAATTCCCGCAATTTCGTTTGTTTTTCAATTTCAAGACGTTGTCTAGCAATGCGAAGCTTTGCCTCATGTTGTTTCTCAAGTTCCTCCTTTTTTAGTCTTGATAATTCTAAGTCTCGTTGACGCTGACTTGATCTTTTTGAGGAAGTCATATGCGAATCTGATCTTGAGTGGTGAGAGGTATACATCTCTGCTGTCTCTTTGTCTTAGACCGAATTGATATACCCTCGAGCAGCAGCAATGAACTCGTCAGTTTTCTTTGTTACACTCTCTAACCATTTCTCAAGATTCTTACAGGCAGCGTCTGGATCTTCAATCTTTTGTGCCAGATCAAAGAGCTCTTGATTCTTATCAACTAGTATAGTAAAAGCATCTTTGCACTTCACAATCAGACGTTCGATCTTAACTTTCCTGTCTTGCTTATCAACAGCATTGTTAACTTCACCATAGATGTTATTAAGTTCAGCCTCTAATTTTGTCCTCGCACTATAAAGTTTGTTGAATTTTTCCTGTAAAGTTGTCATGATCTTAAGAAAAACAGGAACCACAAGTTTAATTTGGTACTAATATAGAGTACACACACATGCAACAGCACAACACAAATGGGTTATACCGAACCCTAGTGTGACGGTTTGCCTAGCAAACCGCCAAAGAGCAAAGATGTTCGTCGAGTACAATAGTACCCGGCGAAAGAAAAAAAGAACGGTGCGCAGGAAACGCGAAACGGGACAGGACGGGAGACGGGACGGACGGGAAGAGACGCCGAAAGAGTAACGCACGACGCAACGGGAAACCGGACGGACAAACGGGAGCGTCGGGCGAATGGCGCGCGACGAAACGGGAAAACGGCACGGGCGGGGCAGAAACGTCGGGCGGATGGCGCGCGACGAAACGGGAAAACGGCACGGGCGGGGCGGAAACGTCGGGCGGATGGCGCGCGACGAAACGGGAAAATGGCACGGGCGGGGCGGAAACGTCGGGCGGATGGCGCGCGACGAAACGGGAAAACGGCACGGGCGGGGCGGAAACCACAAGCGAGGAGGCGGAAAGATCGATGCTAACTCAACCAAACAAGCTAGCCGTAACTCCAGAATGAACTTAAGTCGCACCCTAGAAAGAAGGAGAGGAGCTACTGCCAGGTAAACTAGCACAAAACATTATGGGGCTTTATCAACGGCATCAAAACATGAAACAATTTACGACAACGATGTAGTATAACCAAAAGTCGAAAAGGTCAGGAAATGTACTCGCCGTAACTCCAGAACAAACTTAAGTCACACCCTAGCAAACCACCCTACCCAGACAACAAAAAGGCATACTACGAAAAATAATAAAGCTACAACAAATTGCTAGCAAACAAGTTTGGTGAAAGTCACGAAACAAACCAGCCGTGACTCTAGAATGAACTTAAGTCACACCCTAGCAAGGAACGAGACTAAACAACAAACCAGCATACTAGCAGAAAGAAATTTTACTACAGCAAAAATTCAACATACTACATCATACAACAAATAAACGGGGGATAGAAAGAAACAAGGTGACACGGAAACAAAAAAGGACTGAAACGGAAAAATGAGACCGGATAAACTGCGGAAAACGGACGGTAGTGAATAACTCAAAGAATGGGGAGAGCGAAACGTTTAGTAAGGCGCTATCGGAGAGAACCAACCACAAACTAACCCGTAACTTGTGAGTTAACTAAGTCACACCGCCAGTCAGCGGGTAGACTCCCACAACAGCGCAAGGCTAAGTGACATTCAGGTTATCAAAGGCTTGTGTGAGTTCCGCCTCCTCGAACGCATGACGGGTGCGAAGCGTTTTATGACGGCGCTTTGAAAGTTTCTTCGGTCGGGAGCGTGTTATCAAGGACCAGAGGTTGTTCTTATGAGCTAAGACTATAGTGAGTGTCTTCAGCTCAAGCACAGGCCTTTGGTGTAATGCTCTGTACTCTTTAAGTAAACTAAGATCTTTCTCTCATGTCTTTCACTCATGTCTTTCTCATCTCATCTCATGTCTTTCTCTCAATGTCTTTCACTAAATGGATGGTAACTAGAGCACTATGCTTGAGCTGATTGTAAATATCAGGAGTTCCCTCTCTGGGGCAATACACTATAGCTTCTATGCACTCCTGATACTTTTCAAGCACTTCAATAAGCTGCGAAGGTGTTAAAGGCTTATTGTTGTTACTGCGATGACGGGACAATGAATTGTTCACCACATCATGCCATATAACTAGCCTCTTTTTTTTCACGGAAGAAATGACTCAATTGGAACTGAGCAGTTTTTCGTACTTTCACCGCGTTAGAATTGAAACTCAGACCCGGTAATGCGTAAATTCCTTTTTTATAATGGTCTTGTAACGCTTGAGGCAATGTTTTTATGGCGTGATGCAGTGAACTTGCAGCTAATATGAAAACAATATAAAGTTTCTACATCATAACTGATGTGAGTTATTTGGAATATTCTAAGTCTAAATATATAAGTTTCTCAGCTCCCTTCTCTAAAAAGGATCGTGTTTCGCTGAGACTTGTCAAGATAGTACTACTTGCTTTTCTTTACAATCTGGCGGAAAAAGATATATGAATTTCAGAAGCTTTGCTTTAACTCTGAGCCTCAGGGTTTTTAAACTCAAAAATTATGAGGGGTAGGTTATCGCCAACCGGGGAAATTATCCGAAAAATAATGAGAATGAGTTAAGTTAAGAGGGGTTAGCTAGATTTGCCGGCTATTGATCAATTTACGACAATCAGAAATGTTGTTTTTTGGATGAGTCTTACTGTTTTGTTTGTGCCTCTAGTTGCAGTAACCCTTCTCTTCTAAGTAGCAACAGCGAAGAACTGAACATGTAAACGTGTCATCCAATGTCCAATCTGGGGCATCAAATAGGGTAGGACTGATAGCATTGCTACTGAGGTGTGAACACATCATTATAGTCCAGATGAAGGCATCCTTGCAGATGTTATGTCTGAATTTCTGCTATTCGGCATTGCCCTTTTCTAATCTGCGGAGTGTAATTTTTGGATGATTGTAAGAATAAACGAGGAATAGTGAAAATGTGCTGAGAGAGAACTTCGGCGTAAGAACCTTTCTAACGCAATCTATAAAGTAAAGCGAATAATGGGTTAAGTAGTAGTCAAAATTCTCCAGCTATAGTCAAAGAAAAGTGATGGGGCATAAAGGAAGCCATTAATGCGATAAGGCATAAAAGATTTGGCATTAATATAGTAGACTTGCTTTTAGATTGTTCACGTATCGGAATCTGACAATGCAGACTGGCAACCCGTTTTAAGTTAATACGAGTTGGAATTTTCTTTGAAACCGGTGGTTCGAAAGCGGAGCGGTACCGAAAATATAGCGGCACCAGAAATGTAGGTTCGCGGTAACCTAAAAATTGCGGCACCAAAATAAAGACCGGGTCGCGGTACCAAAGATGTAGCTGTATAAAAACTCAAATAATCAGACTACCGGAACTTTAATTCATATAAGCAGTCTACATCATAACGGCAAGGCAACTGTATTCAAAACGTACAATCTCTTTCGTCGAACTATACTCGGCTTACATCAAGGCATAAACATTATATCGAAACTTTACGGCATCTGTTTCGTAGCATCATCACGGCAAAAAGCATCGTTTACTTACAGGCAAAAATAGCTTGATCTTTTTTAGCAGGTATTTGTCTGAGTTGATTTTCGGCTCAGATCGGTCACCAATACGTTTTCGAAACATAAAAATATTAAGCCTAAAAGGAGCGCAATCGATTCAGTATATTAGTAGGCTCAGAGAAAATTATGTTAAACGAACTTTTTCGGAGCTTTCTACGTATATTAGAAGAGAATTTGTGTGCATTTAAATGGTTAAGAAATATGACGTAATAGATTGCTCATTTCTCGCTCTATTCAAATGGCGTTGCTCATTTACTCGGTAACAATAAGGTGTTTGAGAATGGAATGATTAACTTTGTAAACCTTGTGGACAATAATATAAAATTGACAAAAGATTATGAATATTCGGGCTTCGATCTTTGTCTTTCCGCGTCTTTTCGTTATTTATTTTGTACGCTCTTTTTTATAAAAGCATTAGCTGCATGCCACAGTCCGTTGAGTACAATTGTTTTGGCGTGAAATTGGTTTAAAATTTTGAAGAGACCTTGATTTGAAATTACTTTTCTGGTTTTATTTTTATCTAGGTCGTGGAAAAAATTGTTGAGAGAGTAGTTTAAAAGGTTAATGATTTGTGTTGCTGGAGCGTAACCCAATTTTCATTTCAAATCAAACATGGATTCATGCGGCCATTTTTTCTTTCATTGCTATTTACTTTTTCTAATAATTTTTGAAGTCACGTTTGAGTGGTCAAATTAGACTGCTCAAAACAGGAACTGGAGCAGTTAAGCCAATGGCTTTTATAGAAAAAAAGTTTTTCATCCTCGTTTAATTGGAAAATCAAATAACGGCATTTGACCAAAAATTGTTTCAGCGATAATTGTTCTTGATCACAATTTGCGTTTTGATATTTTTGGGACAAATAGGTGTTGTTGTGATCTAGTTGTTAGACATTGGTCGAGCTGAATTCAAGCGGGATGAAACTACACGTCAATGGTACACATGACAAAACATGAATTTTATTTTAATTGTGAATTTATTTAGAGTTTTAAAGGAAAAGAGAATAAGAGAATTAGTTTTTTGTAGATAAAATTGGTTTTTCTCACATATTTTAACAAGTTATCTTCCGTGTAAGCATACTTTTGACCACTTCGACCATTGTAGATATGTGTTAGATTTTAAGATTCAAATTTGAGCTGCTTTTGGTTTTTTTTTCACTTTTTGTGAGCAATTTCAGCAGTTTTTGCAACAGGAATTTAGGTGTTCGATTGATTTGACTGCTAACTTTTTCCAGTTGTTTGATAATTTAGTAAATTACGGAAATTTTCGGCTTGTTTTCGTCATCTAATGAAGTTTTCTGTTTTTTGCCTGCTTTTTCTGGGCTAGCAAATTTTTTACTGTAGTTGAATTTAAAGGGGCTGTTAAAATAAGGATTATTTTAATTCTTTTATATGCCAACTAAATGAATTAACGACTGAAAAATTATATAAACGTTTGACAATTTTTAAGTTTTGTTAATTTTTTGCCCTTTGGGCTCTAACTATTGATTAAATTTTTTATATGGTCGATAATTGGGTAGTTGAAGTATCCTAAGGTCTCAGGACAACAACTGATGAGACATTGCAAATGACGAGATTCAAAAATATTGGTTTAAAAAATTATAGATGATTTTGAAGTTCTGCATGTTTTGCTTTTCTAGTTTTCAAAGCATCCTGTAAATACTTTGCAATCTTTCTCGGGTCCCTATTTGCGCGGTTCTTCTCCAACTCAGCACCAACTTTCCAGCTTCATCAATTTCAGTGGGTGATTTAAAAAATTACGGGTACTGAAAAGAATGTAACAATTAAAAAGCTCCCATATGCTGCACGCAATTCAATGGTTCACCACAAAAGAACCAATTTGAACTCTTTTTATTGAATCTGGTCAAAATGAGTGAGGCAAAATCATTGAGGCAGATCCTTTGATTATAACCATGATTATAACCATGATTATCGACCATGATTGCGAGAATCTATTGTAGGTTATTGATAGTCCCTCCGGAAAATGACTTCGATTGTCAGATAATACGGCCAGTCTCTTGAGAGGTTTTTTTTCAAAGTCAGCGACAACCCTCGAATTGTTTTTACACAGGCGATATAAAAACGCTTTGTTCATTCCACTTGGCGTTATGAGCATTGCACTTTCGCTCCTGTACTATTTCGAGTGCCACCCCTGCGTTCTCTGCCTCATCGGCAATTGTTGTTGACTTCAGCGGTGAATTCAAGGTGACTTCGACATCTGGTTTGCCGGCTTTCCAAGATGGAATGAAAATGCCATCTGGTCTTGTTTTGCTTTCAGGAATCAAGTTCTGCTCTTCTACGAGATTTTTAGAGGAGAAAGCTGCACAAGAAAAGGCAATTTTTTATGCGACTATATCTTGACCGTGGCAAGGGACAGCATGGTCGTCTTTTTGATCCATGGTTCCGGTTTTGGAGTCAAATCTGGCGAAGAGATTTCTTAGTTTCAGTTTAATGTCCTCCTTGATATTTTTTTCTTCAAATTGATTATCGTCACGAAAAAAATTAATTGTTTATTCAATCCAATGATCAGTTGAGTGGAGTCTAAGTCAGTTTTTACTTCGAGTCAATTCTGGAGCCCTCCGTTGATCTCAGTTTCTCTATTTAGCTTTTTCGAAATGGTTCTCGTAGGCCATTTCCTAGGCAGTTTGAGCAAGAATCTGGATTTGGTTTTCTCAGAAATAATTCTTACTTACAATTCAGGACTGTCACGCTATGTTTTTGTACTTTGTAAAAACAATCTTTTAAGTATGCATTAATAAATTGTGACCATTTCGGGTACAAAATGAATTAATTGTTTTTGTAATTAGGTTTTGTACCCCCTGACCCAACACAGCTACGTCACGTCCCAGCCCCCCTGGGTGAACAAATTCAAGATCCGGAAAGCCAAGGAACACGTGAGCCAGATAATGACCCAAAAACACACCCCTGCTCCCAATTACAGCTTCTCACCCGTACCCCCGCCTTCCAACTCGGCTGTTCCCCCGAAAGACGACGAGGAAGAAGAAAACCAAAAAGAACAAGATGAAGTCAAATCCTTAATTTCTGAAGATAACTATTGAGTGAATATAAATGACATAGCTTAAAATTTCTGGGTTGAGGAATTATCGTAAGGGTGGATTTTTTCCACCGTAACCCCCGAGCGCACCTCATCTTGAGCTCCCAGCTTACTGATTGCATATTATCAACAGTCCGGGCTCCGATCTATATTACCTTATAAAGCCTTACTACGTAATAGCACGTGTTACATTATGGACAGAGTGTGCGTGTGTGTGTGTGTGTGTGTGTGTGTGTGTGTGTGTGGGGGGGGGGGGTGGGTAACGCATAGAAGGGGTTGCTAGTAACCCGCAAAATTATGCAGCACCACTGTAAAAAATACCCGGGATGACCCTTCTTAAACACAATATCAAAGACCATATATGGTTCCATTCAAGTTAAGGCAAAATTTCTTGTATGATCTTGCTATGGTTTCTAAGAAGCCATATATGATATATTTTCTAAGATTTTACATATAAAAAGTAGTTTCAGCAGAGCAGAACGTTTTTGATGATTTTCTCTCAGTTCGAATTTTTTATGATCTTGGATATGGTATCTAAGAAATCTAGGAGAAAAATTCGGTGAATGTAGTGAAAAATAACAATTCACCAATCTTATATATATATATATATATATATATATATATATAAGATTGGTGAATTGTTATTTTTCACTACATTCACCGAATTTTTATATATATATATATATATATATATATATATATATATATATATCTATATAAGATTGGTGAATTGTTATTTTTCACTACATTCACCGAATTTTTATATATATATATATATATATATATATATATATATATATCTATATATAAGATTGGTGAATTGTTATTTTTCACTACATTCACCGAATTTTTCTCCTAGATTTTTTTTTGCCATCAACGCCATTCTTACATGTTTTTGTGTTCAGTAGAAGTGACACCTGGACCCTTGAGAATAGAGTAAAGTTTTGACTGTAAATTGACAATCGAGTTAGACAGGAACCGCATATTGACATAAATATTTGTATAAATACTTTAGTTTGATTACGCGTGATATTATTCAATAAATTGCAAGTTTAGTTTTTGTCTTTTCCTAAAAGACTATAAAATGTATCGTTTATAGTGGCGGTGGGCTATAGCGTGAGAGGACATTAATTTCAAAGTAAGCCAACCGCGTATTTCGGATTTCATTTTTTGATTTCTATTGAATTAGGGGTCTTTTCCTTTTGTGCTCCCCAGATTAGTGGGTGCATTTTATTTGCAACCCCCCGACGCATGTTTTTACATTATGGTTTACTATGTAATGCTGCCGGGACTATGTCAAGCTTTGTAACAGGGGGGGGGGGGTAACGTACTGGGGGACACAAACGAATTGAGTTTTGAATTCTCATAAGAAGAAACAAACTGTTACAACAATCATATAATTGCAGAAACTGGTCGCGACTTGGCCATTTTTTGTGGAAAACGTTCCGTCGCGCAATAAATATCTTCCTCGTCAACTTTTTAACTGTTAAAAACAAAATTTTTCTGCGCAAGCATAATTAGAACGCGATGGAACAGAAACAGTCAACTACATGAGACTCTTACGAAACAGATAATTGAACCTAAAAAAGCTGGAAGTTCAAAATTTAATTCGTTTTTATAATAGAACAATGATAATAATCAATTGCTAATGAACAAGGTGCTTTTTGCAGAAAGAGGGGCATCATCTAAAAGATTAGCGTCCTCAAAAAACGCTAAAAAGATGAAACAATCAAATCTGAAAACGTTTTTTTTTCAGGCTTAACGTCAAACTCAAAAATGTCGGTTTGTTTGCTTTGAATTGGACAAAAACATCAATATAAGCGGCCATTTTTGTACAATTGAATGGAATTCGTTTTCATTTAAATAAACGAACAATGCCCAAAGTTTCTTTGAGATACTTTTTTGCAGACGAATTTTAACAAAAGTCTCAAAATTAAACTCTTAAGTTTGTCAACAATTAAAGAATGAAAATCTGTAAAATTTCCGCCTTCCCTGAAATCTTTTTTTATGAGATACAGTTGGAATTGCTGATACTAATTCAAATTTATTTTGGACTAAAATTTAAACAAAGCATGAACATAACCGACTAACGTCGGGCGAATTGCTCTCAAACGGTTGTTGGCTTCGTCAGTAGCTAGCCACGGGGGGGGGGGGGGGTGCTCCAGGGGCTGATGGGGGGGGGGGCAATACTGGGTCGGGGGCAACAGCGCGGTGGGGGGTGGAGGCAATAGTGGGGGTGGGCGTCAACGGGGGGGGGTCTCAACATCTAAGAACCGCCCTTCACGTATAAGTCTCCAAAACAGTTTCAGCTGAAACAGAGCTGAAAGGCTCTAAGAGCACTTAATGCCCGCTGGGCGCTACCTGTTTATCCCGTTTTTGAGGACGAAAAGTCAAAAGCGTCAGACGAAAAATCGGTCAAACGAAAAATCGCATAAAAAAATAACGACAGGACTAATATAATTGCTACAAACTTCCTTTGAGAGCATTTAAAAACAATTACGCCGAAAAAAAGCAATTTTATACGTTTGAACTAAACATGCAGATGATTTCCTAAGTTTTCCAAACTTACCATGCCGGCCCTTTCTTGATTCTAAAACTAAACACACCGACTATTTCTTCTATCTAAAACCAATGATTGTGAAAAAACTTGACATCCCAACGTTTGCAGCCAAACAAGCGTTACAAAATTTTGTGGTCATCTCTTTTGTTCGCTCATGTGGACAATAGACCCATTTTTGTCAAATTAAGCAACATTAGAAAAAATCCCATTTTGCAAATTCAGATTTGCAGTTCTTGACGGCTGTTTAATCATAAGGCTTTTAAATTAGGTTATGAGCCTTACCAATTTACCAAACTACACAAAAACACAGTGCACTTGCTTGATCATCAAAAGCATCTTAGGGCCATAGTCGAATGACACTAGAGGGTGAGAGAATGTGTGGAAAAAATCAGTGTAGATCATCACATTAGGTTGCAGATATCTTTGTTATTGACAAAATAATTTTGAATAAAGTCATTCGGGAATAATTTTACGTCTCCAATTTCGTGCACTTTTTTTTTACAAAAATCAAGTTAAAAATTTTAATACGACGTTCATTAGCTTTCAAATTCTAACACCTATTCTTTTAGTTTTAACACAAATTACTTTGTTCGCAAATTTAAGTTGTCGCAATTTTCTTCTTTTTTGCCAAAATAGTTTTATTTTTTTTTAGTTATTAGGCAATCAAAAAAACTGTTTTCACATTTTCTTACTATTTCAGTTAGTTTCCCTTTTGAACAATTCAAAATTGTGTAATGATTTAACAGAGAAGATCTTTCGTCGTTACCTTAGTACTCAAGTTGGACACTGATTTTTTTACTGAAGATTATCCAGGTGATTTGGTTTATTTTTGAGTAAAGAGGTTTTTAGTATATTTTTGCTGCTGGTACCATATATTAAAAAGAACTAAGTTTCGAGAGAACTAACTTGGAAAAAGTCTATTAAATATTTAAGGGATCAACAATAAGCTGCAATTCTATCAAATATACAAATAGAGCTCATATGTATATAAAAGCATTTCATCATACAAAAATTACTTCGCTCAAAAACAAAATTAATCTGCGAGAGTTTTTGTTACAAATTTCAAAAGATCAAAAATTGATCATGAGTATCTGAACTGTTTCTGTTTCATTTCTATCTGTAAAAGTTGATGGATAGACAGGTAATTGGAGCACTGCTGAAAGGATGAGTCAATCAATAATGCCTACCAATCTACCCCCTTCCCCCTACCCTCAGTCGAGCAATTCCTCTATGTCCTCATATTAAAAGCTATATGTACCCCCCCCCCCCCCCCCCGAACACGTCACGTAAAGTCAAACTTTTTTCGCGTCCTAATATAAGCGAAATCAAGACGTTCCTATTTTTGCGTCTTTGCCGTGAATGTGGTCTGGTTTATCTCAGTTTATTAGAAAATGACCAAAAGAGGAAAGGTTTAAAGAGGGTTGGAGGATAACAATGTTCTGGTAATTCAGGAAGTGATCTAAGCAATGGACTCCTTCATGGTTCCGGCCGCATCCAGTTGAGCAAGGTAGCTTCTAGGAATCGCCAGATTTTGATTGGCCCCCATCGGTACCTTCATCGGGTAGCCTGAAATTTTCAAAAAGTCTTTAGCTTCTTTAGCTCAGCATTATAACGATGTTGTTGCTAATAAGTGTTATCTTTAATCAACATACAACTATAAAAATTACTTGGTATGTCACTATCATGGTTTTGGTTTAATTTCACAATCAACTGCGTTTTAAACTTTTTGTTTTCTATAAAAATTTTTTCAGTCATTTTTTTCTTCATTCTTAACTAACCTGTTTACTCTGAATTAACTCTGAGTAAGTTCATCAGAAACACAAGCCGATATATAAGCCCGACAGGATTAGAAGAGGTGCTAGCAAAAAAAACGCAGACGTGTCAAAATATAGAAATTTTATCGCTGTCCAAACTTTATTGAGAAAATGTTAATACTGTTTTCTGATTGGCTGGTTGCTCCATAATAGACTCAACAAAATTTCCATGTTTTGAATTAGGATATGAACAAAAACATAAATATGCTCAGAAATCGCGGTGAGGCGAAAGAGAAAAATATGTATTTTTGTGGAAACTGATATTACGTTCCTTTGTAATAGATTCACATCAAGTCTGATGGGCCATTGATGCATGACTAAGGCCCGCAAGGAATCATCAGGTGCGGTAAAATATAATATCTAGAATTAGCTCATGTCAAATTTAGGTTATTTGAACGCAAAAAGCTAGTATTTTAAATTTCTCAATGAATCGGACTCCTGGAAATTTCCATATTTCGGTTCTTCCATTTGTTGAAACGTCACCTGACAAAGTTACTCTACCTATGTTGTAACGGTTAATAATTCAGATTAAAAGCTTAATCCCCCCATCAGGAATTTTTGTATTCTTCCATCAGGAATTTTTGTATTCGTCCACTTATACGAGTTTAAGCACTCTGACACTTATAAAGATTCTTTGCGTGTAAATATACGAGCATTGTTTATTTACTACATAATAAAAAAGCGAAATTTCATTTTAATACATATATTTGGAAAAAACGGTTTGTAAATAAGGTAAGCTTGGATGAAATTTGATATTTTGCTTGATTTTTGACGATTTCGGCTACAAGAAATGGGCTGAAGAAGTAAACTATCTGGAAAAGTGTCGTCAAAATGCTTTTGTTCCTCACATTCGCTTTTGGTAGTTATGAAAAATAAGCAGAGCGTTGTTATTGAAGAAGAATTTAAATTTTGGTGTTGCTAAAATATCAGCTATTCAAGGCTACTGGGGGGGCGGTAACAGAAAAAAAACCTTAAAATTACTTTTTAAAATCACTTGCAAAATTTTTGTAGTGGTCTTAAATCGAGCGATTGGTGTCAAAATAATTGAAGTTTATATAGCTTTTAATCTTGAATCAAAATTGAAATAAAAGATTAATGATAATTCAAACCGTTATTTTAGCAAAGTTCCAACGGCACAGAGCTATGATTAAGAGAGCGGTCAAACGAGCCGATAGGCAAGCGCGCCGAATTTTGGAAACAAGGCCATGAAAGTCAAAAATTTTTGAGGTAGTCGTACTATAATATATCCCTGGCGGGCTGATGGGCGCTGTTACTGGCCCGCGACTTCCTATTTACATCCCAGAGCGGATGGGGAGCCTGGCCATGTACAGCGGTCCATTAGAGCTCGCATTCAATAGATCTCTAAAAAATTTTGATTTTTGTCTCTTTGGTGCACTGGAATACATTATAAATTAAGACTCCTCTTTCTTGATTGTGTCGCACAATAATGTATTATTTTTTTAAAGATTACATAACATTTGGCTTACTTACATAACATTTGGTATGCTTGTCTTTCGGCTTACTTTTATTTCGGCTTAATTTGCGTTCACCATGATTAAGATAGGCTTTTGGCAGGTCTCAGGGCCATTATGGTAAAGGCCAAATGACTGCGATTACTAACTTTGAATAATCATACGGTTACACACATATCATAATAAGCTCGTTTGCACAATACATTCGCTTCTTACCTGGAATCTACAATAATTATTATTTACCTATGTATATTTAGGATACAAGACTATTTACCCAATGTCAAATTGAAATGGAATAATACTTTTTTTTCGCAGTCAAGTTTCATCTATTGTTCCCCAATTTTTACAATGAAATTAACTTGGTTACCATGACTAGGTTTATAAAACAGCAGATCACCAGTTTAACAAATCAATTTTTAACAGTTCATTTCAGTTTGAAATGAAATCGGGGATAATTGCTTAAAACAAGAAGAGCTAAACATCAGTAGATTATTTGCCTTTTTTTAGTGTTGATACAAATTATTTCAACCAATTACTAAATCGATGCGGCACACTATTTCAAAATACAGAATGTGCCGAAATTCCCGATGCCATAATAACTAATGTGAAAAATACCCAATGTCAAAAAACCCAATAAATCAAAATACCCAATGCCAACATGCCCAATGAGCCAAAAAATTGACTTGACAATTTGTTACTTTATGAGCCAAAAAATTTACTTTACTATAATCCGATTACAAATTAGCAGTTGGTGTTACAGTTGGTGCTACATTTTGCGCTGATAAACGTATATTCAAATCATCTCACCAGTTAATGTGTTGTTATTGGACTCTGTCTCGTGAATCTTGGCCACACAGTTGTTCATTCCGCTGGCATTGACAACAACATTGTTGGTCAAGTCCTCAAGGGTTCTGATCTTCTTCACACAGATGACGAGGACACCAATCAAGTAGCAGAGGGCGATTGTCAGACATCCGACTACAAGTGACAGAGTGACCTCCAAAATCGTCATCTCTTTTAAGTTCACCTCCTGACGAACGTGCTCTGAAACGGACAGTTTTATCGATACTCTATGTCACGCATAGAACTCTCAGTCGGCAAAAATTTCAGTCAAAGCTCTCCAATTTATGAGAAAGTTGTAATCATAGATTTCTCACTATGGAAAAGTCATGGGCATAAAACTTTCATTTATGATAATGTTGTAGTCTTGACTTTTTCTTATGATTTTTTCAATGTATGACATCTATGGGTATCGCGGAAATAGCCGAAAGCCGAAAACCAACCGTACAACAATTGTAATTGAAATTGCTAGATGAACTAGTGATATTTTTGACCAACCAGAAGTCAGCGCCGGCTAAATTTCTCTTTTTCTCCTTTTCGGCGAAATCACCTGTTGGCACCCAAGTCAATATTTCATGATATGAAATCTTTATTTAAACTTTTTATCCAGTCGTATATCCGTTAGCGAAGAAGTTAAGAAGTTAACATGTGTTTATAAAATGACAACGTTTATATGTATGCTTAAAGGTAGAAATGGCACCCACAAATATTGCATGCCATTAAAATTTAATTGCAGCAAATAAAATTCAGAAATATCAAGTGTGAGAAGGGCTCTGCCTGTGATGCGTTCTCTCAATCGTTTTTGAATCATTATAATTTGAGGATTTTTAGAACCAGTATATTTCACAGAAATCATCATTTTTTTCAGTAAGCACAGGAGTGAAAATAACTTACGGGATTGTGGAGACGTTGATGGAAAATCAAACATTCGGTTAATGCTTTGACTGCAACCCGCATTGTTACACGCCTTCACATACATGTGGTAGAAATTGCCCGGCTGCAATTTGGGCACAATCGCGTAGTTGTGAGTGTAGTTGTGATCCAGTTTTGTAACCAGGTTAACCTCACTTGAAATCTTCCCATCGCTTTTGCTCCCAGTTGGTCTTAATCTGGACCCGATACCAGATGGGTTCTGGTTTGGGGATGTGGAGATCTGGATTGAAGTTTGGTACCAGACTTGATACCAGGTCATCATTGGATACGCGGATGTGGCGGGAATCCACGTCATGTTTACAGAATTATCCTCAATGAACTGGGCATGAAGACTGTCTGCGAGAATTGGAGGATCTAAATTTAAAAACACAAGTCAAAATGTGTTTATCAGCGCCCAAAAACATTTGTCATTTCTCGAAAGTTTATGACCCTTACCCGGGTCGCCACTTCTTAGTAGTCATACAAGGATCATATATGATGTCATACAAATCATAACGTATTTCCTAGTACAATTCTTGTATGACTACTAGGAAATCACACATCTATTTTTCTTAATTTTTTTTACCATTTATATATTTTTTTAATTGTATTCGGTCTGGCATCACCTATGTGATTCCCTGGCATCAGTTTGTGATCCGCCGAAAGGCGCTAACCTACAATATCAATTGCAAAGTAAGGCACTAAATAAAAGAGTAAGTCCAGATAGATAACTAAAGTTTTGATATTCTCTGAAGCCAGTTAATACCTATGAAAGCTCATTTATAAGAAACATGAATAATTTTTTTTGCATGTAACCTCAAATTCGTTTTGTGAATATGTTCAAACCGCAAAGTTATTCTTTTAGCGCACAAAAAGAACCAAATTGGATTGCAAATGCGATGCAATAATTTAATATGTACTGCATTATACGAGACTTTATGCAACAGTCGATGTTTTATGTGTTATATATGACCTTGTATGATTTCCATGAAACTTATTCATGAATAAAAATTATACAGTTTTTATGCTTTGAAATTTTTTGTATGGTTTCTAGGAAATCATATATTATCCTTGTGTGATTACTAAGAATCATATATGACCTAGAATGACTACTAAGAATTTTGAACGATGAGCAACCCGGGTGTTTTACTGCTGAACTCGGTACTTCTAATAACTACCGCCCCCTCCCATTAGATTCACTTTCAAACGTCTGTTCACAAATCGACGTCTAGGCCTGGGTTGAGATCGTTTTCATCATACCAAGACACAAAATATAAAGGAAATATAAATTAATCTAAGTTTCTTTAACAATGTTCTCCCAATTACACTATTACTCGTATCATTTCTTGTTTTGTCTGAATCAAAATTAAATTTCTTTAGAAACATTAAAGCTCTGAAAAGAAATTAATTCGACAAGCACAAGAAAAATGCGAAAAAATATTCTCAATCAAGCGGCCACATAAGTCTGCCCATAAGATGCGGCATAAACAACACAAAACAAACAAAAACAAGAAACAAAATGGAACGGGAAATTTTCAAGACTTTAATTTTTTTATTCAAAAAATTTGCAGTTTGGAAAACACCTATGTGAAAACCTGACCCATCAGAAAATAAGGATCAATCGTTAGTTGTTTCCGCCATTAAAAGTACTAATTGTGATCTACTGTTCCAACATTTCTGTTTCTGATTTTTTGTCCTTTCGATCGATAGCTGTGTCAAAGCATTGCCTCAGGTTTCCGAGTTTTCAGCGAGTATGGGTAACTGATTTAAAACAGTTAAGACTTCAAAGAAGTTAATGTGACAAGAAATCAAATGGAGTAATTAACAACATCGGGACAGCAGATAGAATGATAACAGCAACTTGATAATGATTGCGTGATCGTGATTTGTTTCAAAAAATGTGGCGTTTTCTACTGAAACAACACATATTTATTGGATAATTATCGCAGTTGAATTCGGTAAGCTCTAGATCTGTAAAATAATCGGAAAAATAGCCATAGTTTTCGCCACACTTCGTGCTAGCTAGTGAAGTTAAAACTCTGCAGACGTAAGAGAGTAGTACCGACAAAAAACGAGTACCAATTGGTACCCGTTTTTGTCGGTACTACTCTTTTACGTCGGCAGAGTTTTAACTTCACTAGCTAGCACGAAGTGTGGCGAAAACTATGGCTATTTTTCCGATTATCTTACAGATCTAGAAATTCCAGATCTAAACATCCGAGCAAGCGCCCTCGGTAGATAGGTTGGGGAGTTGGGTAGTGCTGGGGTAGTTAGGTGAAGGGAGGGGGTAGTTTGGGGAGTAGGGATAGTTGGGGGGTGGTGGTAAGTTAGGGCGGTGGGGGGGGGGGGGTAGGTAGGTGTGGGTTGGGGGGGGGGGGGTTATGCGGTGTAGTTTAGATAATTAGGGGTGACTTATATAGGAACAAAAAATCTCAAATTGACATCTTCACCTTGAACATTACCAGCAGTTCCTAATTACTATACATTACAAACGAAGCTATTATTAAAGTTCAATTTTTGAAAACAGAAGTCAACAATCAAAAACAGAGGTAAATGCTTGAACAGAAAGAAGTCAAAATTCAATTCATTAACAAACTTGCTTTCTGCTAAAAAAAACTTGTAGAATCTCAATACTCCTCTTCGAGTCGTAAAAAGACACACACGTTTACAATAATTGCTATGAACTTCGTTCAGGAGCAATTAAAAACTCATCATAAAACATGTTAAAAGGGCCTTACAGTTTGGGATGTGGCGACAAAGGAAAGATTATGCAAATTGGTTAAAAAAGGCGATAATATCGGTCGCCAGATTCCACAAACCAGCGCGGTAACAATTGAAGGTAGGTGTGCTTGCTCGTAGTGAAAATTGCATCACGTGGCCAATGACCGTAAAGGCAAATTTTGTCATGCGCATATTTTTCGGTCTCTAGTAATGACGGATGAATGTGACCCATATCCACAAATTTAATATTGTAATTAGCCTAAAACCTAAATGTCTGAATTTTATTAGTAATTAATTGAGACCTAATCTAGGAAAACTAGGAAGCTTAAAATCTAGGAAGCTTAAAATCGGGGTGAAACAATATGGGGGTTAAATAATTGAGGGGTTGAATGATATAGGGGTTAAAAAATTGGGGTTAAAATATAGGGGGTTAAAAGACTAGGGGCGAAAAACAAGACACCAAAATGATACCGGTTATCGCAAAACTGCTAATTTTTTTCTACCTAATCCACAATTTGTATTAAGAAGGTCATTTCTGAAATTGATAAAAAATAATAATAATTTTGGTTTCTGCGCAATCGCAGCGGAGCAGCATTAGGCTTTCAGTCTGCAGTGTATTAACAGTAGCCTGTTCTCAGCTGTCCTTTTTCTATTATTCCCCACATTTCAGACTGATCTTTTTATGAGCAGCAATGCTCTGTTTTGGTGACTATAGCCACTTTTTTTGCGTCTGAAACTTTTACATGGTACAATCAATGCAGCCAATATTGGTCAGGCTATGGTCAACCTGAAGCTGTGGTTAAGTAATAGCTCATCCTCACACAGACAGCTTCGCTTCACGGAGGCAGGGGATTGAACTCATCACCATTTCTTTCATTTCGGCTAACTGACACTATCTTATTTTTTTTTGGATACCGCGTGGAAATGAGTTAATTAGGCCGTGGAAAAGAGTGACAAAATTGTCTAAATTAAGAACTAAATCAAGAAATCCTACTTGGGCCGTGCAAGGTGATGTCGCTCTTAGTATAATATCACCAATGGTGACTAGGTTGTGATAGTTTCATATCAAGTCCCACGGGCCACTGAGGCATGGCCATGGCCTGCGAGGCATGGCCAAACACGCTAAATGCGCAGATGTTTGATCGTAAAGTGGGGGTTTATTTCCGTGGGGGTTTAATTCCGTGGGGTTTTTTTTCCGTGGGTTTTTTTTCCACAAAACCGTCAGCAATGTTGATTGTATTTATTCTGAGCTCACTTGGTTTGAGTACTCGTGTGATGACACTTGTCTCTCCGAATGTGTTGGATGCTGTGCACTTGTACTCCCCCCTCCTCCCCTCCTCCACTGACTGGACAACCAACTCACTCATCACCCGGCTGTTGTCTTTCGGGTCACTGACACTCGACACAACTGAAACACCCACACACTAAATTATTTCAATCGATAAGTAATAAAAAAGTAATAATAATTTATTTTCTGGTGCATGACGTTTCCATACAGTGATTCGAAGTGATCATCTAATATTTCCAAGTGTCTCTTTCTAGAAAAAAAAACAAAGTTGTCAGGTGTTTCATTTAAACTCGTGCTTCGTTTTAAGAGATAACCGGTTTTGCTTAATTTAACCCCAAATCATCTAATCCGTAATTTTATCATCCTATTTATCCATCCCTTCATCATTTAACCCCGCAGACATTTCATTCCAAAGTTTTTTTCCCAAACCCAACATATCACTATTTTCGAGTGTTAATTGAACAAATTATACAAATTTTTTCACCCTTGTGAAATATAACCACATGCGACTGATAATTTACACGCATATACTGGTATGTAATTTTCGTCAAGACTATTCCCACCGCTCAATAGCTATACAAACCATTAATAGTGCAAAAATGCGCATTCGTTTTTTCACATATGGTTTGAGAATATTTGGTTTGACAATTCTTAGTGGTTATAGTGGAAAATATAACTTTATACAAATCTACATATAAGGTATTTTCTGGTTCGATCTTCATATGGAACTTAAGAATTTGTGTATCGATCTTTATATAAAAAAACAGGAAAGAAGTAATACCTTGTTATCAGAATGAAAACAAAAATTAAATGATGAATCGTCATTGTAACCCGAGCATAAATTTCGTGACGCAAACGTCACTTTGATATGCAATAAAAATAAACATAGCTGGCAGATTGCCAGAAAATAGCCGCAATAGATTCGTAGATCGGCAGTCTAAAAAAAAACAGTAAAAAAGACAGACCAAAAAAATTCGTCTTTTCATTGAAGGCTGATCTGTTATATTTTGATTAACAATCTGTATAAGTTATTGCTGCCTCTATTGGCTGATCTCAAATAACCTTCATTTAGAGTGACACACATCCATTTGACCTTATCTCTTTGAATTGAAGTAAACAAAAGTCAATTTCAAAGTGAGGAAGTCATTTTTGAGAGTGAGGTAAGTCAAGTGTGACCAAAAGTTTAATCACGCGCATGAACAAAACAACTCGCTCCACTAAGAGCGAAAAAGGACGTCACACATGCAATTCAGTTGAAATTGCATGAACGAATGAACAAAAAGTGGCTGTGACGTCATATAGTCGTAACAAAAATCATGACGACGAAATAAAAAACATAGCCGGAAGAATTCTGGAAGCGACTCGAAGCGTCAGAACTTCACTAACAAAACCGTAATTGCAATGGAAGCCATTACCTTTTGTATTAAACCATTAACTCACTGCCTCCCCAGGTCTGCTCTAAAAATTGGTGAAACTTAAACCACTGTCAACAAGAGAAACAAAATGCAGCAAAATTCTATATTATTGAAAACGTTTGGTAACGTAAAAAATCCAAAATATTTAAGGTGGTCAAAAACCTGATAGTCTGAAAAAGCTGACAAGGTTATCAATAGCCCTAAAATAATTCATGATTCTAATCTGAAAACGATCGCGAAAGCAAACGCCAGATAATAATCTTAGAAACTAAGTTAAATTTTTTCAAAAGAGAAAGCTCAAATTTAAGAATCATAAAACGCGTATAATTACACTTCTAATCCTTGCAATTAAGAAAACAAACAACACACACCTGTTCCTTCTTGTACATAAGCTAGACAACCTGATTTCATACTAAATAAAAAAAGATTGATAATTGAAAAGACATAAGCAGCAGAAAACTCAAAGACAAAAAAATCGTTTTAATTAAAACCAAGGCCAAAACAAAGCTGTATTAATTAATTATAAGTGTTCATTTTGGAAAAAACTTGCTATCAAACTCTCAGTACTGAATTGTGTTGAATGAAATCAATTGCAAACCAAAGAATTGACGAAAATCTGAGAAAAAAACTGAAAAAATTCGTTTTATACAACTGAAAAATCAATATACCGAAAATAAATGTAGGCGCCAGGACAAAACTATAATGATACTAACTAGAATGTAAATAAGCGCATAATGTAAGGAACATCGTAACAAAGAGACATTCTTGATTTTTGAAAGTTGAAAATCAATTTAAAAAATTCAATAAAAACGAATACATTTCATTGTTCAGCATTCAAGACATGAAAAAGATAACTAGTTATCCGATACAAAGATCTATCTTCCTGAAGAGAGCAAAACAGGAAAAAGTAGAATTCATAAATACGAAACATTGAAATATTTTGCAAAAAAAATGGTCAAAGAACTTTTAAGTTAAGACTGCATTTATGAAGTTTTAACAGTTTTTTCAAAACTTAACGCCATAAAATGATTAAATGTTTATTGAAACGAAATTAACGTCCCTCATGTTGCACAAAATAACTATTTCTAGCAAGTACAACCAAAAAACAAACGAAAAACTGACGAAAATCGGAAAAAACTACCAAAATCGATTAGCATATGTACAATTTTATGAAACAAAATTACATCGAGGTAGAAAGAGGCGTTTAGTTTAAGAAATATCAAAGAGAAGTTGCCATATTAACTGATTGTGGACAAAAAGACGGTTAAAAGGTCCAAAAATGAAGAAATTAAAAGAAAAAAGAAGCCAAAAACTAACTAAAAAATCAAGAATTATGTACCAATTTTCAATTTGAAACGTTTTTTCAGGCTCAGAAAAACACTGTGATATCAACTTCCGAGGTTGACATTTCAATATAGTATCGAATAAAATTTATTTCTACAAGAAACCAAATTAAAAGCAAAAAAATTGGGCCACTTAGACGAAAAAATGGCTAAAAACGGTCATCTATATGTGCAATTCAGTCAAAAACTACTTTTGAAAGTCAAAAAGTCATTCACTAAACGCAGTGCATGATCAAAAAACTTCTCTCGCTTAGCGTAAATCTGTTCACCAAGACAGCTTTTCTCACTTTCGCTTTTAGGTCAAAATGCCGCGTGAACAAATCTACTTCCTGTAAAAAAAAAACCGAGAGAAAACCAATACTCCTCTTCGAGTCGTAAAAAACCGAGAGAAAACCAATACTCCTCTTCGAGTCGTAAAAACCGAGAGAAAACCAATACTCCTCTTCGAGTCGTAAAAAAAACCAAGAGAAGGCCAATAATAGCCCCAGCTGTCGCTGTGCGGCTATTAATAATAATAACAATAATTTTTCTCAATAGGCCATGTACAGTCTGTTCAACGCACGAAATTCTGAGCAATGATTTCGGTGCAGTCTGATTGGAGACAACTTCGCTCTGAAAAGATTTTATCAGAGATTTTTGCGTCACCTGAACTTGACACATGTATCAGCAATTATAACTCCCTACAAAAGTATACCCCCTTTATGTTATAATCACCATGGTTGTATCATGAAGGGGGGGGGGGGGGTAATGTGTATATGGGCTTACAAGGCCGGGGGAGGGGAGACACGTAACTTCAAAAGTTTTTGAAATTACATGTCTCCCATCCTCTGGCCCTGTAAGCCCATATACACATTACTGGGGGGGGGGGGGGTCTATAAATAAATTTAACTGTAATAAGTTCTCACCCAAGTTATGTTCCTGTTGGTATTGGGCAGATATTGGTCTACCATCTCTGTACCACGTGACAGTCGGAGGGTCCTGGCCAATCACAGTGCACGAGACACGGGCAGAATCCCCAGTCAGGGCAAACGAGTCTGTCTTGTTCAGGATTTTGGGCGAATCTGAAAATAAAAATATTCTGTAGGAGTTGGGGAGTCATAGATTATTGACAAGCACTCATTTGACCTTATCTCTTTGAATTAAAGCAAAGAAAAGTAAATTTCAGAGTGAGGAAGTCATTTTTGAGAGTGAGGTAAGTCACGTGTGAGCAAAAATTTAATCACGCGAACGAACAAAAAACTAGCTCCAGTAAGAGTGAAAAATGACGTCATGCACGCAATTCAGTTGAAATTGCATGAACGAATGAACAAAAAGCAGATTTGAAGTGGTTGTGACGTCATATGGTCGTAACAAAAATCTTGACGACGAAATAAATAAACATAGCAGGACAAGTCCTGACGTACAATTCAAAGAATTTTCATTGACTAAACAGAAAACTAGACCTAGAATGGACTATGAGTGAATTGAGAAAACCATTTTAAAAAATCAGATCAAAAAATAAGAAAAAAAAACAAAAAATCAATGTCAAAATGCCGCATGTGAACAAAAAAAACCACTAGCGAGAAATGAAAATTTAATTCAAACAAAAAACTAGGCCTAGAATGAGCTGTGAATGGATTGGGAAAACCATTTAGAAAAAAATCCGATCCAAAAAATCAAAAAAACAGTAAAAATCAGAGTGAAATTGCCGCATGTGAACAAAAAACCACTACCGAGAAACCGAATTTTTGTTCAAACACCATTTTCGCACTCTACTTTAAAGTTAGAGCGAAAAAAATTCACGCCGCAAAAACCACTCGCTTTTTCGCTCCATTTCCTGTTTCGGCGTGACCAAAATCACTACTCCAAAATCATGAAAATGTGTGAACAGATCTTAAAAAAAAGACAGCGCCCCAATACAATTCAAATTCTTTGAATTGTAAAAAAACCAAGAGAAGGCCAATAATAGCCTCAGCTATCGCTTCGCGGCTATTAATCAAATGAAATAACGACACTCAAGTTCAATGAAGTAAATTCTGGCTTCTAAATTGGAGTTTCTGAAAACTGCAGATTTTCGGTATTTGATAACTTGCAAACATACAAACTTTCCTGTATACTGTTTCGTACAAACTAATGTTCGGGGCGGGGGAGGGGTACTTGAGTAATATGTACCATGGGAATTGGGCGTCTTCACATTTTAGACACCAATCAATTTTCCCGTAATTTCACATCATTATAGTTGAAAACATCGGAGGGTTCTTCAAAAGCTTACAGTTGACTTTGACGGTGATTTTGTCGCTGGCTTTCTCGAGAGGGAATTCTTGGGAGTGACTTGTGCACCAGACCATCTGACCATTGTTGCCTGGCTTCAACTGGATCCTTGCAATACTCCAGGACTTGAAGTGGTATGCCACCATCTCCTGGCTCTCTTTCTCGTGAGGTTGCGCTATTCCATTCAGATACCATCTGAACACCATCATTAACATACACTCAATTTTGGGATCTATTCTGTTTCGCCTCCCTCCCCCCCAGTGTTTTTTATGACCCCCAGTTACAAATTAAATGTTGCTATATAGCACGTTACTATGTAAGAAAATAGCACGTGCGACTGGGGGGCATAAAAAGTTTATGCTCGCTAAGCTGGAGGGGGGGGGACGAAACAGAATAGATCCAAATTTTGTTTATTATTTCTTAACCCCTCCCTTCGTAGTATACGGTTCCCAGAATGAGGTCCTCGACAAAAAACGGGCTCGATTTACTTTGGTTGCTGATACGGACTGAACAGACCGAAGCGACCGAAAATAATATATGGGCCAGACTTTTGTGTTGAATTTAGCGCGCATCTCATATAATTTCAAATGAATTGAATTTAGCGTAGATCTTACATAACTTTGCGTTTAATTTTGTGTATATCTTACATAATTTTGTGCTAAATTTAGCGTTGATCTTGCATAGTTTTGCCTTGATCTTAGCACAGATATTACACAATTTTGCGTTGAATTTAATGTAGATCTTAAAAAAATCAACGCATTCACCGCCAATATTAAATACTTTAGCGTTTTTGAGAGTAGATCTCACATAATGTGCGTTGAGTTTATCTTATATAATTTTGAATGGCTTTAGTACAGATCAGACACATTTTTTGTGTTGAATTTAATGTTGATCTTGCATAAATTCAAGGAATTCACCGACAATCTCACTTAGTTTTGCGTTTCGGTCGTAAATCTTACATAAAATTGATTTGAGTTTAGAGTTTATCTTAAAAATTATCAACGCGTAGACCTCTGTACATGTAACTTGAACAACTGATCTCCTGCATTTTACCTCTTCTATCACTGCGCCACCGAAATTTGAGTTTCGTACTGCACTTTTCATAAATCAGAACAAAATATTACGTTGCACATAGTTTTGGCGTTTCTAAGCGCAGATCTTACATAAATTTGCGCCTTCTAAAGAGATGCATGTTTTCTAAATAATTTTGCGTTTCTAAGCTTAATTCTTATAATTATTCATTATTAATTAGTTGCCTTCAGCAAAGTTTGGGGGTTTACAGACAATGCAAAGCTTCAATACAAAAATATGTAAAAAGACTCTTGAAGACGCTAAATTTAGTAAGATTGGTGGTGAATCCGTTGAATTTATTTAAGATCTACGCTAAAATCAATGCAAAACTATGTAAGATCTACGCTAAATCCAACGCAAAATTATGCAAGAGCTACGCTAAGTTCAATGAAAATTTATATAAGACCAACGCTAAGTTCCTCGGGCATGGGAGGATTTGCGATAGTCAGGCGGGTGTGTGTGTGTGCGGCGGGTAGTTGTTTACTGGGGGGGGGGGTGGTGTTGGGGGTAGATGGGTATGTGAGATGATAGTTGGGTATGTGGAGGTTATTTTGGTATGATGGGGTGGCTTTCCAAAAGCCCGTTTTATACTAAGGTTTTAAACTAACGAAACTCAAAAACCTTTTATAGAATCCCAAAACTTCGCTAATTGCAACTATTTGTTGCCTTATGAGCATCTACTGAATAATTACAAGAAATATGCTTGGAAACTCAAATTTAATTAAATTCTACGCTTAGTGCGAAATTATGCAAAATCTACACTCAACTCAACACAAAATTTTGTAAGAGCTTTGCTAAGTTCAACGCAAAGTTAATTAAGATAAGTGGTAACTAGCATTGACAAGTAAAATAATCCGGCGCGATTTTTATTACATATTTTTTGCGTTGAATTTTTTGAATTCATAACTCTAAATTCAACGCATTTAGCGCAAAATTATGCAAGAAATTTGCGGTGCTTTTTATAACTTGCAAACGCTAGTTGCGGTTTATCTTGCATAATATTGGCAAATTTCTTCGGTCCAGGGAATTAATTCCATTTGCAGGGGCGAAAAAACGTCAAACGAAAAAGATCACAAAAGCGCCAGAACAGGTATGAAGACGTAACATAAGATCAGGAAAACGACAAAAAAAGGTCAGGAGATCGTCAAAAGATTAAAGAGGTCGGGATAAACGACAAAACAGGCTGGAAAAAGGCAGAAAAAGTTCATAAATATCCAAATCAGGTACAAAGATATAAAAAAGAGGTCAAGGAAATAAGAAAAAAATCAGGAAATTGATAAAATGCCAAAAATGTGAGGAGTGCTGCTCGACTCTTTTCTGTTACTGCTCCACACCTCAATTTGTACCCCTCACTTTTTCATTTAACATCATATATATTATTTGCATCTCATACGCTTAATTAAATACAATTAAACACAAACGGCATTTACAATATAATGATGCAGCAAAGTTTTTGAAAAAAAAATGTGTAAGTACAAAACTAAAATTTGCATATAATGTAAGTGGCAGTTGAATAATGCGTGTTTTTGTCAATTAAATATTCATATGATCCACGATTATTGTTATCCAACTATTTTTTTAATTCCTTCAATTCCTTCAATTTTCCTCTGATGTCGTCATTTTAGCGTTATAACAAATATCGGTAAATAACAGAAAAATTTCTGGGGGAGCGCAAAAAGAATGTCTATATGAGGCGGGGGGGGGGGGGGGCTGCAAAACGGAGAAGAGCCTGCTGTTCCAAAACAAAACGCAGATTAAAAAGAGGTTTTGCTTTTGTTGTAGTTGTTCATCAGTTTTTGGTAATTTTTATCGCTAGTGTATCTGTATCTCCATAGAAACTATTTCATATGTATGCTGCGGAACATATGACACAAAAAATCTAAGCTTTACTTTTACGAAAAAAAAACAACAGATATGTTTTACGTAATGATCCCCAACGAATTTTTCAGCCCCTGTTTACACATGTTATTGCAGATTTGATTGATTTGGAGTTAATTTTCCTTAGCCCACCTGAACTCTTCATTTACAAAAAATTACAATAATTCGAAACTTACGAAGTTTTGAAATTACTACATGTATGTCAAAAAACATTTCGAACATAATGTGAGCAAAAATTCTAAAGCATAAATTATTAAGTTTTTCTTGGTTATTGTCCATGGAATCCATGTCATTGGTTCTATGACATCGAACAGCACTATATGTCAAAAACACCTCAGTTTATTCAAGTATCTACTAGTTATCGGACAAAACAATGTCATTATAGACAAAATTTTTTTTGCCGATCGATTGATACAAATTCCTGGAGAACAGTTTCGCAGTGTCTGGACTAACTAAAATCATAGTCAGACATTTTAGCACTGCCGTCTAATCATACATGTCTCAGACCGCACAATAAGCCACAATTTTTTCACTATTATGCGCATGTGTCCACAATTTCTAAACATATCAACTTTTTGTCGGAGCATGTGATTACGGTTTTTATTGTCGAGATGATAACGTATATATTTCTACCACCTCACTTGTTTCCGTTTGGACCATAGTCGTGAAATTTTTAATGGGCGCCTAACGCAAAATCGACACATGAAATTGCTTCGTCAAATTATTAGGCAATAATTTACTTTATTGTCAAAAAACGACTAATGGCAAATTTTTGTCCTGGATTGTCTAGTCCTGGCAATTTTAGTCTGGACAACCTGGCTTATATCTCCGGATGACGTCCCCGGATGACGTCAGCACCATCCATTAATACTGGTCTTTTCCTCAACTATCCATTAGTAAGTAGTGCGTTAATAACAAATAATTGATCGTAGTTACTTTTTTCTATTTCTCAGCTGCTATAAATTAAAACCTACAGAAATTATGTAAATTCTGTTAATAATCATTTGGGGCATCGATTATGATTGATTAAATTTTTGAGACGAAGTCAAAAGTCCGAATGGAACCCCGAATGAAACAACTAGTTTTAGACAGCGGCAGCCGGTCTAATTAATTGTTTAGTTTACAGGCCGAAGTGGTTTTCCAATGTATTAACTGATAGTATCTCTAGCACTGCTCTACTAACGGAAACAAAACCGTATACTGCAATAAACTACAACAATTTGAAAAATATTAGCAATCTAATCTGATCTAATCCACCCCCTCTCCCAGTGTTCGTATGAGCCCCGCTTACACACTTTGACGTTAAATTGTAAACAAAATTAGTATGTCGGCATGCCCTGGAGTGCGTAAAAGATGGATGCCACTAAGCTGAGGAGGGAGGGGAGGGGGGAGTGGGGCAGAATAGATCGGACAATTTTAGTTAGTAACTGACCTGATAATAGCTGAGGGATTCGACATATCGACCACACAGTAGAATTCGGCCGCGTGAGGCAGTTTGACTGGCATTGGCTGAGACTTGAGCTGTATTATAGGCACTTGGGGAGGGAAAAGCACGGTCAAATTAGCACACTTGCTCACCAGGCCGAACTTGGCACTTTGAACATCACAGCAGTAAATTCCACTGTTTGCCTCTGTCGGCGTATTGAGCATGATGATGGACTGCTTCTTGTTTTCGTACTTGACTGAAAGCTGTGATTTAGGCGACTGTGTCTCTTGGCCGAATCGGATGAAGCGCCAGGTGACGAGTGCACGAGGGTTGCCGTCCTCAAACATGCAGTAGAGACGGTGGTGAGGTGATCTGTGATTGGTTGGTTTTATAATGATGACGTCACTTAATGGCTGTTCGCTTGTGTGTGATGACTGTATGTGCAGGTTGGACGGGGGGTCTGCGAAGTAGGAGTTGAAATTATATCAAGAACATTTTTTTGGGATTCCACTTGTTAGTAATTAATGAGGGATAATTTAAGATGTCATACACATCATAAGCTATTTATTCTCGCAATCCTTGTATAGTTGCTAAGGAATCATCTATTATTCTGAATGATTACCGAGACATAGGTATAAGGTCCATGTACGATAAGGGTAAGGCAACCACGACACTTAGCAACATACTAACAAGTCCTTATCCTCATTAAGATTTTAGTTTTTGCGTGATGTAATTAATGATAACATGAGGAAAAAATTATAATCGCACACGGGAAAAAAGTTTAGAGTGTAAAAAGGTCAGGAAGTTACCAGGACTGTTGGTTTCGAAAACAGCTACTGACATTGTATAAGTATCGGGTTACTTTGACAAAGAGAAAGCATTAAATACTCTGATAAACGAACTATTTTGATAACCAATCACACAGAGACAAAAATGTTTTTATGAAACAAACTTGTGACTCAAAATGTACTGTTATTATTGAACAGAACTGCATTCAAAGAGTACTCGATTCCACCTGATATCCATAGTGTAATAAATCATAGTTTGACAAGAACTCGTTGTAGGAAGGCGTCTTTGAAAATTTACATCTGATTTCTTTTTAGCAAGCTGTTTTAATAACTACCTGGTTCTACAATCAATTTAAAAAACAGGTACATCCTTCAACTATTCTTCGTTTATAATTTGTTTAACAGAAAAATCATAGAAGTGCTTTTGCTTTTAAATAAGGTTTTCAAAATTGGTTTTGTGGTTGACTTTTTAGTTCAAAAATATGAGAGAGAGAACACGTATGGAACATATGTCCGTTTGGTCCGGACCAACTTTTTCATACAGACTTTGGAGTTGAAGGCAGTTGAGCACCAGGTTCTGACGTGCTCCAAAGTCTGGATTATAGGCAATTACGTTTTGGCTGGGAGTGAAATGAGAACCTTCATCAAGTACGGTATGAAAAACTTCTCGGTCAATTTAGGTATCAGCTAGCATTCTTTAGGAAGATTTTACACAAGAGAGCTTTGAATAAGTGGTATGAAATGTAATTGGTGGTATGAAATAATTGCATATCAAAAATGTTTGAAAGATCTTCAAAATAATGATTTCAATATAAAAAAGTTTAACATTCCCTAAAAAATATCAAAAGGGGCTGAGCTGTTTGCGTGGCAAACCTTGATTGAGAAAGTCCATTGTGGACAATTGTATTAAAACAGTCAGTTTTGCACATTTTTATCATGAAGTTAGAGAGATTTGTAAAAATTATTTTTTGATAAACATAACAAAAGACCTGTATTGTCAGTATTTAGATCCATAATGCATGATTTTCCAGTGGCCATAAAAATATCTAATAAAGTTTTACTTCTGTTGTAATTCATACAGCCCCTCATATTTTAACCCCATCTCATTTAACACCTCATCATTTAGCGCCTATATCATTTCACCCCTCTATCATTTCATCCCGCCAATTTGCAGTCGACATTAAAGGAAAGATTTTTCAGAATTGGACAACCTAATCCTATTTTTGGTTGTGACAAATTTTTATCAAGTCCCACGGGCCACTGAGGCAAAGCCAAGGCCAACGAGGCATGGTCAAATGATTAGATTCCTATTTTAATAGTTCTTACTGTATACAATATTAAAAGCGGGGTGAAATGATAGAGGTGTTAAATAAATAGGGTTGAAAACGCGGGGCACCATCAAATAATTATAAAAAATATTTCAAAGAAGTCTTAACCGTCACGATTTATTGCATTAAATGGGAATAAAGTATTACTAATTAAAGGCTGTTCTATAGGCCAAACAGTTGAGTATCTGTCATCAAACTAAATCCTAGATCATCTGGTTGAAATTTTATTAGTCGTGCAAGTCCTAAACAGAAATGTGTAGATCAAAACTATTTAATTTTTTAATTTTATTTTAATTTAGGAGTGATCTGCCACGTGCCGAAAACATTTTTGCAGTTTTTTGCTCGCCACTTTAGATGGATGAGACAAAAATTTTGTCCGTAATTCTGCTCTTATGGGAAGCGCAGTTATATATACTAAGGTATTTTCAATAAAATTTAGCCAACCGTAAACATATTTTTTGCTAAGTTACAATTCTAGGATTAAAATGAAATGGATTTTGTTTATCACGAGATTGATTACATTTATTAGCTGCAAACGGATTACTTTGTGCTGACTTTTGGCTTTATGATTTTACTTGAACAAGTGTATAGAATTCAGACGAGGCCATTAATGAATTTTAAACACATTCTTTTTTTCCATTTTATAATTTTCCATGTGTTTTAAATTCAACATTCAACAATTTTCAGAATTTTTTATATTAACAATCTTATTATTTTAACATTTTGTTTATTTCTAATTTCAGCATTGAGACTATGTATGATATTCATAATTTTGCTCGATCGATATTCAAATAGTCTAAAAGCTTTTGTCCGCTTTCAACTTGGATCTCTCTAATTCTCCCATCAATCTTCACTGCAGTGCTGTGCCGATAGCAAAATAATTCAGTCATTCGGTACAGAATAGAAGTTGGAGGAAAAAATGTTTAAATTAAATTCAGTGGTTATGAAAGAACTGAAATTCCATTCATTTCTAGATGGCATCTAGCTCATAATTGTAATTTTAGAATTTTAAAATAATTTGGAATGATCTGTTTGCAGTTAACTGAGTTGCTGATATGGTTTTGAAAATTATTTTCGCCCTATTCAGAGTTCTTAGTGGGTATCTATAATTTTTAAGTTGTCGAGAAACGACACCCAATGATCCGAAAACGAAACAACAGTCAACAAAAAAAATGTTTCGAAGAAAATTGCTTGAAAAATAAAATTGGAAAAAAACGAAAGAAGAGGAGTGGTATGCCGTTTTATTTATTTTGTATATCCAAAATTCAATTGTTAGTCTGTTTTCTCATAGGATAGGATAGGTTTCTAGGCGCGATTGCTTTTTTTGGAACTCTTAACGGCTAGTGTTCATGGAGATTTGGAAAAAAATTTTTCGTCCTTTTTCAGAGACTTTTTGCAGGTGGTGCAGTAGACAGATGCCACAGCTTTTCCAGTAGCGTGTGAAACACCAGTTAGATTGCACTTACATAGGACTGAGATATTGAAACTGAAGCTGCCGGTGAGTTGTTTATCATTGTGGAGTATGTTTGTGGAAACACAGGACCACATTCCCGCATCCCGTCTCGTCACTTTGGGTAAATCCAGTCTGATTTTAGATAGCAGAGAGGCCTCTGGGAACATGAAATAGTTGACTTCATTGATTCACCATGTCGTATTAGACTGCTTGTAATTCGTATTGCCAATCATTACCATTACTAGTTAATACTACCAGTACCAAAATAAACATGTTTTCAAAGAGAGGGAAAGTCGCCGAGTGACAAATCAATTAAAAGGATTAAGTATGATTCTCTATGTATAAAGAAAAAAGATGATGAAGTACTTAAAAAACCGAGTTTTCTTGGCATCTTCAACAAGATTATAATAACTTAGGTTATTATAGGTCTAGGCAATAACCCCCCACGGAAAACCAACCCCCCCCCCCCCCCCGTATATTTATAATAGGAAAAAACCCACCGATCAAATGCTTCAAATATGTCATTTTAAAAAAACTGTTTCACTGTTTTTGATCTGTATAATTGTGTTGCAATATAGTTCATTTAATTCAATTTGATTGATGCTACCACTCCTTGACAGTCAAATGGGAGTTTATTTCTGTGGGTTTTTTTCCTTTGGGTTTTCTTAATTATTTTGGGCTTTTCGTGATGGTTTTTCTCAAAACCGAGTTACTATCAATATAGACCAAAACATTTTCTTGACATAGTATGTGAAGATCTTGCTAATTCTTACAACAAATAGTGTCACTATTAATTATTAAATAATTCCCGAGGGTGGAAAAACCAAAAAAATCCAATTGGAAGGACAGATCTGGTATCTGTAACTCCACTACTGCCAGTCCGAAGCCGGGTAAAAAGTAGGCAAAAAATTGCAAAAATGACGATATTTGAAAAGTTGTTCAGTTGACTAGAAGAATTTTCGGATACTCAATGCGTTATATTGATTGCACTTGCTCAAATTTATTTTTCGAACACCTAGACTTGAGAGGTTTTGGTTATAACAGTGGAAGTTTTCGCTTTGTAGTCAAACTGCAGTCAAATTATAGAAGAATTTCTCGATTTCGAATTGTTCAAATTACTAGAATTTCTCGTCGTTAGTCCCTCCCCATATTGTTAATTAGTACTAAATCTCGATTTTCAAACCCGAGATTTTGACATTCGTGGTTAGAACACAGGAGCTGCCCACCTATTTATTGCATCACTAATTTTTTTCCTTAAATTTATTGCCAGGAACCTACATTTTCAACATACTTAATAATTTTTTGTGCAAAAATCATTCTGTTTAATAATCGCCCTGATCTAATGACAAGCCCATTTCATAACTGGGCAAATCTAATTGCAAGTCTAATCGCACAACTGATTCAGAACTATGATCATGTCACTTTGTAGACTTATCAGTCTTGTGCACGTCTTGTCCGAGACTTGCAAATATAATTCCAAGTCTTAGCCCAGACTTGCAATTCTAAAATCCAAGTCTTGGTCAGTACTTGACAAGTTTAAATCCAAATCTTGGCCGAAACTCTGCCAGTTTAAATCGAAGTGTTGGCCACGTTTTGGCCAGTAGAAAAATAGCTCTGGAAAACGCAACAATTAGTCAAAAACGTAGAATGTTACAAAGTTTTTGGGAATTTAAAATATTCACTTGAAACTTTTCGAAAAGTAAGTTTCCACTTGGAAATCAATCAACTGGCAAAAGTTACCCAAACTTTGGCCAAGACTTGCCATACTTTTAAGACTGTAAAAAACGAAACAATACTTGCTTGCTACTTGCTTGGTTTGGACGTGGAGTTCAGCACAGGAGATCTTTGCAAAAAATTTTCAAGTTTGAGCAAGTAAAATGATTTTCAAATTTGTTTTTAATAGCATAATGATGAG
>NC_134468.1:87192822-87200322 GCF_964194025.1 Convolutriloba macropyga
TGATCTCAATGTTTGTGTGCTTGCATTTCTTTGCTCAGCTCTCAGTAGATGTCTCTTGAACTTTTTTCTACTCAATCTCTTCTTAGACACGCTGGGTAGTTTTTCAACAAATTTGTTTTCCGAATTATGTTGTACCGCTCTCTTCAATTGGGTGAAAACAAGTCCTGCTTCTTCGTTTGTGTGACCAAAAAACTGATGTTTATATAAGGTGTATAAGCAGTCCACTGTCTGATATTGAAAAGATAAATCATCCAATTTTTGGAGTAATTCATTAATGGAAGATGAAATGAGAATTATGTGATAAGAACAATTTTTCAGAGGACAAAAAGTGTAATTGTGAGACGCAACAGAGTATTCACTAGTAAGCAAGTAAGGTTTATAATCCTTAACTGATACGCAAATGAACAAGGATTTCTCACAAAATTTTTTTATAAAAGTCAGGTAAAACTTGACACATAACTGCTGCCATTCTGTAACCAAAGTGATTTTGGAGTGATTCTTTTAAACTACCGTATAAGGAAATAACGCAATGCAGTTCAAACGCAGCGAAAATTTCATTTGAAAAATGACACAGTTCAAGAGACAGCAACTCAGAAAAATCCGTTGTTTTACTTGTTCTAAATATTTCAAACACTATTACTCGCTAATGCAACACAGACGTGCTAAACATCAAGATAAATATGCTGCTCTAGTTCAAATGTTTGCTCAACTTAAAATTTCTGACTAAGTTTCCTTATAAGGAATTTTTGCAAAATGACGCAATTGAACTTTCCATATTTGGAAATGAAAGAAAGATAATGACATCATTACCAAATAAAGGTGATCGGAAACAATAGAGGAAGTAAAATTGCAAGTTAAATCATTCAATTAATTTCTCTCTATCACATTAAGTTGATAAAATGTCTCTCTCTCAAGTCTCTCCGTTTTACTCGAGTGCTCCGTCTATGTTTACCGATTCTCAACCTAAAACTGGAACTGATTCGGTTCCATTTTATATAGACTTTGGTTCTAACCCAAAAAGATTTGGGAGATTTACTGTGTCCCAGATTTTTAAAAACGGACAAAATTATTCCGAACCAACTTTCCAAGTCTTCAAAAAAGATAATTCTGGAACATTTGAGAAGTACCAACAACTTCGAATAGGAGATTACGAATTCAAGAAATTCTGTTTCCTCAAGAACAATATCCTGGATGGGGAGTTGGAACTGAGTGAGCACCCGACTCAATTTGATAAGAACCCATGTATGGAAGATGTGCTGCAACGATGTCACAAAGTCAGAGAGGTCAGCATAGGACGAAATCGACGAATATATGTGACTTTCATTCAATACGTTCAGGAGAATCCAACCTCCATTCATGTGCAGATTCGGCTCTTTTGTCGCAAGGAAAACAATGAGTTCAAGCAGGTGACTTATGTCAGCTACACTTTGGACGAGTTCAAGGAACTGATTAAAAATTTGAATGACTTTTCTAACATTGAACAATGTACATTTCAATAATAATTGTTGTGTGATTTTGTAATATGTCTTTGTCTTCTCTACAATAAATTTTTCATTTTAAAAATCTTTGATCTGAGAATGAGTTGGGATATTGGCTGCTCAAGAAACATTTTTTTGAGTCTCAGAGACAAGTCAAAGGTTTTTCACGTTAGACTTCATTACGAACTTAAAAAATATTCCTATACTGTTCTTGAAGCTCAAAATTTTCCCAAATTAGAAAATTTGGACATAGAGTCCCAAATTTCAGAATTTAAGTGGGTTATTCACAACGGATTACGCAGAACAAGTCTTATATATCGTTCAGATAAACAACAAGTTACCATTTCACAACATCGTTGGAACGGATATCAGTGGAGTTTTCTGACAAATATTGAATTAAAAAAAGAAGAGTACGAGAACTTACTAGAGCATCTCCCTACACTTTTATCTTATATTGAAAAGTTTAAGAAAACTTGCATTGACATGGATGAAGGAACGCAAAGTTGATGGATATTGTCATTCTTGTCAACATATTCAATTGCTACGGAAGCATCCTTTCAATGTTTCCCGAAAATGAAAAACGCAAAAACTGTTTTTTAGCGGCCTGTAAAATTTGGGACGAGAATATAAATTTGGAGGAAATTAACCAAAAATTTCCTCATGGAGGACTTATTGGTTATGGAAATTCCTTTTTAGATTTTTTCTTTGCTAGATTGAAAGTTTTTCGATTACATGCTATACTACACGATTCTGCTGGAGCGGTTAAAGCAACTACAAACAAGGGACCAGGATACTGTTACATGTTACCAAATTTTCCAAGCTCATGTTTCTTGGGACCTTTAACTGGGTTAATCTTTTGTGTCTTTATTAAATTTTATCATCCTCAAATTTTCAAAATGCTAGACTGCTAATCATTTTTGTAATAATTCAACCTAGAAAAAAGAATGTCTCTCGTTGTGTTTGATATTGAGTGCTTGGAAGGGAAAATTGTCAAGGAGTTGGGTGTTTTCAAGGATGGAATTGTATTGGGATACAGTTTCCTTCCACCCAAAGACTATAAACCTACTTTTCAAGCAAAATGGAACACTAAAAATTTACATGGGATTAATTGGAACAATGGAAAACTGGAATACACTGAGTTGTCATCAATCATTCACCAACATTGTTCACCTACAACAGAATACTTTGCAAAAGGGTTAGAGAAGTGTAATCTTCTCTCAAATTACTTGTGTAAAGATGTGGAGAATCTAGATGATCTTGGTTGTCCAAAAGTTTCCAAACTTCTCAATAACTCGGATCCTGACTGGGATTGTAGCAATTATCCGTATCGACACAAAAAGACATTTCACTGTGCAGAGAAGAAAGCTTATGCTTACGGAACTTGGGCTCTGGATTTTTTTGATAACGTATAATATTTGTAATTTCTATTTGTAATTTCTATTTGTATTTGTGATCGTTTTGTAATTTATTATTTTTATTTTACTACTTTTGAAATCAGAGAGAAGTTGCATTCCCAGTTCAAAAAATTGATTTTCCCTTAAAAATAAGGTATAAATGACCGAGCATACAGATAACGGTTTAAATTTAGGTAATTTTGTCTTTGATGATAATAACCAGGAACGACAATCGTGGAAATGTTTTGGACAGACTTGTAATAGATCTCTGGTGGTTTTTTTGTCCCAATTTTTTGTTATTCTGTTAATATTAGCGTGCTGTATAGTAAGAATAACTCTTGCCGAAACCTGTGAAGAAACAACAGTTTGGATTGCTATCTTATCTAGTACAGTCGGTTATATTTTACCTTCTCCTAAACTATGAACAAAATAATCTCTACTAAGGAACGCATTTTTATTTCATTGGCGGGACCAAGCGGGTCTGGAAAATCTCATCTTATCCATGATTGACTAATTATTGGAACTTTTCAACCCGATTTTGATAAAATTTACTATTTTTATCAACATTATCAATCACTTTACGGTCTAATGTCCAAAAACATTAAAAACATTCAATTTATTCAAGGAGTTGACTTTGAGTTCATTCAGAGTCTACCCAATAATGGAACAAAGTATTTGCTGATTTTTGATGATTCTTGTGAAGAAATCTCAAGCTCGAAAGAATTTGTTAAAATCGCGACAGCTGGAAGACACAAAGGTCTTAGTACAATATATATAAAGCATAATCTTTTTCATCAGAGTAGGTTGGGAAGAGATATTGAGTTACAAAATACTCATATAGTTTTATTCAAGTCTCCTAGAGATGTTCTCCAGATTAACACTCTTAGTCAACAGCTCGGGTTAGGATCACAATTAAAAGATTGGTATACAAAAGCTACTTCAATCCCGTATGGTCACTTACTCATTGATTTAACTCCGAAAACAGCCGACTCTCTTAGATTTTGCAGAAACAGTGGTTCTATTCCCACTATTTTTTTCTCCCTAAAACGAAACAAGAGATTACTTTTTTGAACGATGAACACACAATATCTCTCTACGCTGATAACGTTCCAAACCTAATCCCAGAACTTCAAGAAATTGTTCCTAAGAAATTGTCCAAAAGATTTCATTCAGTTTCTAAACGAATGCATAGTAAACCTTCTCGGGGGACAACTACAGGAAATACAAAAACAAGACGTAATAAAGTACAGAGACGAAATTCATCAACTCGTGCTAAAAAGAACCGGAATAAATAAAAGAAGAGCAATTTTAAGTTCACGAAAAGGAATAGAGCTCATATCAATTTTGACACCATCTATCATTAATCGATTGTCTTGAAATGGAACAGTTTGTTTTGATTCCTCAACACCTTTACGAACAAAAATTCAAATGAGAAGTTAAAAAGTTGGACACTTTTGAGCAGAAACCAGTTTCTGTCCCAACACATTTGAACTCTAATTACAAGGAAATCAGCAACAAAACCAGATCTTTAAAGAACGAATCAATTGTAGATCAAATTTTGAATTCACCGCGAGTCAAGCTATCTCTCAACGACACAATTTTATTAGATGGAAGAGATACAGAAGTAGCTTTTGCAGATTTTATTTTTGCATTAAAAAGAAAGAACGTTGATTTTCCCGACATATATTACAAAATACTTGTTGCTACCGGAATAAATCCGCAAAAAGTAATAAACAAAGATGCCAAAAGCAAAGACAGAGGGAGCTGGATTCCTTTCAAAATCTGAAAAAGCCAAGCTACAAAGGCTGTATAGAGATGGAAAAGCCGCATATGGATCAATTAAAAATCTACAAAAGGCAAGTGGGTTATCCAAAAAGAAAGTTGCCTACTTTCTACACAGTAAAGATTCCTACACAAAGTATCGTCATGCAACACGACATTTCAAAAGATTACCAGCATTTGCTAAGCAAATCAATGAGATCTGGTGTCTCGATCTAGCTTTTATGGATAAATTATCGGATACTAATAATGGAGTGAAGTATTTATTAGTATGTGTTGACGTCTTTTCTCGCTTTGTTCGTGTGCAACCAATGAAGTCAAAGTACTCTACCGATGCAGTTGTAGCTTTCAAAAAAATGTTGCGTAAAAAAAGTATGCCCGCGAAAGTATGGGTTGACCAGGGAACAGAGTTTAGTGGTGAGTTTCGAAAGTTTTGTATGGACAAGAAAATTAAAATTTACTCTACTAGAAGTCAAACGAAAGCTGCTGTAGCAGAACGAGCCATTAAATCACTGAAAAACATTATTTATCGCTATATGGAAGAAAATGGTGACAAATACATGAGAAAAATGGATTCCTTTGTCAAAACTATGAACACAAGAGTTAATCGCTCAACAGGTAAAGCTCCAAAAAATGTAACAAACAAAGACTTTTTGTCAATTTTTTACAGAAACCCAATTAACCAATATAAACGACCACGTTTTAAAGTTGGTGAAAATGTTCGTATATCAAAAAAAGATATTCCATTCAGAAAAGGTTATAAATCACAGTTCACAAATGAAATATTCAAAATTCTTAAAGTTGCTACTTTTAAACCGCCAACCTATAACCTTTGTGGAGAACAAGGTGATGAAATTCTAGGTAAATTTTATGAACAAGAGCTTTCAAAGTGTATCATTTAAAGATGAGTTCTTTCACTGTTGATTTGGTTTCCAATGCGTCGTTTGATTGTTACCCAAACAATACACTAAGTTCTTTCACGAATTTTCTACCTGAACAAATTAATCTTGATGGAGAATGGGAGGTAACGATAACAGAACTGTCGTATCCTTCCTTGTACCAAAACATAACAGAGGGTAAATTCTTCTATCTAGATGAAGCAACACCAGATACAAAACCATCGGATTATTACACACTTGATCCAGGTCTATACCCCTCGATCTCTGATATTGTCAATGAAATGAATAGAAAAATTCAGAAACGTGAAAAATATGAAAAAACGCCCATCAAGTTACACGTTAACAAAATTACACAGCGAATTTCTTTGAGTCTTCCAAATCAGAACTCTTTACTTGTCATTTTTAGTGCCGATCTTTGTCATGTCTTTGGATGCGAAGAAGCTGTTTATGGTATGGGTGTTTTCATGAGTGGTGGTGGTCCACATTTTCCCAAGTTTCCTTATGACATTGTACGAATACACACCTTAATGATATATAGTGATATTGTTGAATACAATATTGTGGGTGATACAAAAGCTGCTCTTTTACGATGCATTCCGTTTATATCAAAAGTTAAGAATGGAGATATCATCTCAACGGGACAATACATGAATTATCAAAATTTTCCAAACTTACAATTTAAAAAAATTCTAAAAAACTCATTCCACAGCATAAAACTCGAGCTCCGGGACTCTTATGGTGAAAAAGTTCCTTTCAACTCTGTTGGTGTGACAAGAGCGGTACTAATGTTTAGAAAAACTTCTGACAATCATTTTTAGATTTAAAGTTGTAGAAAATGGTTGCTGATAGTGATTTACCGTATTTTCGTGGTTATTCACGACAGAGGGGAAGAGGATTCGGAGCGTTAGCACAAACAATTGGGAGGACAGCTATTCCATTCTTGAGGAGATATGTTGTCCCAGCAGCAAAAAGAGTTGGTGCTGATTTGCTTGATATAGCTGCACCAGAAATTGGAAATCTTCTAACTGGAAAGAAAAAATTCAAATCTGTGGCTGCAGATGTTGGAAAGAAAACATTACGTAAACAGCTAGGTGGTGGAAAAATTAGGAAACGGCGCATAATTCGAAGAATTACCCCAAAAACCAGTCGACGTCGTCGAACTAGAAAAGATATTTTTTCTAAGCTAAAATGAATACTAGATCAACAAACGATAGCAACTTTCGTTATGGTCACTTTACGAACTCTTGCTTGGAGATTTTTGACAAAATTCCTGTTTTGGAACCAATTGAATCTTCTCACGTTCAAGAAGTTTATCCCAGTACTTCATTGGATGAAAGCAGCATTGAGTTCGAGTTTGAAACAGATAGAAGCATATATCTTGATATGAGAGATATCCACCTTCAAATCAAAGTTGGATTACAAAAGGGAAGATTGTTTGATGACTTTATGAAAAAAGACGAGCATGGAAAAGCAGATATGGGAATGTCTTTCACAGATGATGATTTACATTATCTAACTCACGTCAACAATTTATTGCACTCGCTCTTTTCCAACTGTGAGGTGTATCTGAACAATCAACAGGTTTACAACTCAAATGGTCTCTATGGACACAAAGCTATAATTTCCAATGAATTTAACGCTTCCACAAGAAATAATGAAGGTATTTTGGCTTGTCATGGATATGAATTTGAAAAAGAACCCAGCGATTTTGAGAAAAGCCCTTTTATGGATCGAGAGGAAGAACGTTTGCTGAAAAATGGAACTACTTATTACGATAAATTAGCAATTGATTTGTTCCAATGTGAAAAGTTACTGCTTCCAAATACAAAAGTTAGACTGAAATTGATTCGTGCAAGACTCAATTTTTACATGATCTCCTACAATCCTCACGTCTCCCTTAAAGTTCTTGACTGTTCCCTGTTTACAAGACTTGTTGTTGTTAACGAAGTG
>NC_134468.1:87205322-87355322 GCF_964194025.1 Convolutriloba macropyga
TATGTGTGTGTATGCGCGTGTGCTTGCGTGTGCGCGTGTGTGTGTGTGTGTGTGTGTGTGTGTGTGTGTATGTGTGATTTGATTGGTTTGCAATTGTAACAAAATACGGAAATAGCAATTGCATACGGAGAACCTATGTGAGTTTTAAATCTCTGAGAGCGTCACCGATGCTCTTTCATTCGTTTTCAGGCTCGTAAATGTGATCAATGGCTTCCGTTGAATCTTATTGTCTTCTTTCCTAGATTCGAAGAGGTTTTCGCTTTTAGAAAACTATTAAATTTAGGAATGCACGGAAAAAATCACCAGCAATTAGTTTCTCACGAAATTTTGGATGAAACATTTTTGATGAAAAATATTTGACGATAAATTTTTTAATTTCAATTAACAAATGGCCAAACTCTGACTTTATATTACATTTTTTCAAGAAATTAATAATCTTGTCACGCCCAGGTTCGCAGGATATGTCTCGCTTTAGATAACAGTACAATTTTCAATATCATCATCTCCTTTTTGTACGCCTCAAAGAGGAGTTATAGTGATCTGTATTTCGTAATCGGTGACTTCTCTTTCACATGATGCAAAGTCAAATGTCGCAAATAAAAAAATGATCAGGTGAATCTGCTGAACAGAAGTTGAGGCCAAAACCAAAGCGTGAGAGATAGAGTGATTTTTGTTAATATGCTAAGAGAGAGCATGAGAGTGTGAAGAAAATTTTCGCTGAGGGAGTAATATCTTTTGATCATCTGAGGCTTTTTCAAAAACAATTTTTAGTTTTATCTCTAACTTTTTCAGGCAAAAGTTTTTGTCCAATCTTTTTTGGCTAGTAACACTGTATTATGAGATATATTTTCTATCTGATGCGAGTAAAAATGACATTTTGAGCGAGTTTTACAATTTTATCCATTGGAACTCTTTTTAGCACCTTTAAGGTCTTCTTTAATATTTTATAGCAATTGCCGTCTTTTTTTGTTTTAGCTTGGTTTTTGGTACTATATTTAGTGGTCTCTTTTTTTGATGAATATCGATTGTAATTTGTGTTCCCTGAAGAAAATGGAGTAATTTTAATCAAGTTTTGGCTAATTTTGTCTGTTTTTTTTTTAATTTTTATTGCATGATTCTGCCAATTCTTAGTTTTTTGCAGGTTAATTGACGAATAATATTCAATATGTATTTTTGCTAAGAGTTGACAATTCAAGGCTAAATTGTACAGTTTATATAATACATTATATCATACAAATTTCCTAACTCTTCATGTTAATAGTGTTTTCCAGGTCGCGACGAAATTTAATCAGATTTCTATCATATTTTAACAGATTTTTTTTTTCTCATGAGTAGAGACAAACCAATTTTGAAAACCTAGTTGACTAGCAGAACAATAGCATTTTTTTCATTAAAAATATTTTATCATTGAGAATTGCTAGTGTGATTAATATTTTTTGAGCTCATTCATCCTTACAGTTGTATTAGAACTAACTTGATGCTCGTCCGTTGCAAAAAGCTCTGACATCATTTATTCACGTGCGGTTTACATTAGGAACATTTTCCAAAAACCTGTTTTACCCAAAAGTAATTCTAAACGAACTCCACCGTAACAGCAACACTACAACAAATTTTACTTTTTTCAATCAATCTTTGTCTCAACATTTTTAACATCAATCACTACAGTAAAACAGTTTTATAACCTGGTTAATTAACAGATTATTATTTCCCAGCACGCGTTCTATGACCAAATAAAAGTACCACGAACTTGAGAGTTACAAGTTGATTGTCGGCGGAATTTTTGGGCAGAATTCTGTCAGTATTTTTCCTCCTTCCATTTTCTTCCGTTCCAGCGTAGAGGAGAGATATAGTGGGCACAGGGTACGAGATGGCAATGTCTTCACACACAAATGTCCTGTTCTCCCCGTCAATCGCTATTGCAATGGGGTGAACTGAGAAATTGGGCTCGGGTTGGACTAAAAATCATTCTAAAATCATTCTCAGTCATCGCAGATCTAAGGAGCTGATAAAACTGTTTATTTTTTCTAAAAAAAATCGAGAATTTTTTTAAAAGTCTAAAAAGATGCGGAGATTAACGTTGATATGTAGGTTGAAATGATGTTAGGTTGAACAGAACTTAATTTGTGAACAAAAATTAAAAAATAATATTTAAGAAGTGAACAAGACACGGAATAGTGCTTCAATTTCTAGTCAATTATGAGCGCAAAATAAGTTCTTAAAAGATTTTTTAGGAAATTTTTAAAAGCATAAGGTTAAAAAGTTAGAGACGAGAACGAATTAGGGTTGGACGAGGCAACAGAGTTGCGTCAGATCCCGGGTTGAAGTTTCTTTGATTTCATACAAGGATCATATATGATTTCATACTGTCCATACTTGATTTCTTAGTACGATCCTTGTATGAAACCAAAGAAATCATATATGACCTAGTAGTTAAGTAATTAACTATTTTTAGTTAAGTAATTTAAGGTTAAGTAATTTTATGCTCATTTTTAGTTAAGTAAATTAATGATTTTATAAGTTTACATAATGTTATATATTCTTAACTTTCCATTGCCTCTTTTACCATTTGCATTTTATTTTTATGTGTATCTGAGGAAATTAACAATGTTCTTTTTAGTACGAAATGAAAGAAAGTTGTATGATCGTTGACCCGGGAACTTACACTTGACAGTGATGGAGATGATAGCTTCGCTGCGACTGCCAGCTTCATTGGTGACGACACAGGTGTACTTGCCCGACTCATGTCTGCTCACTCGGGTCTTGTTCAAAGTGAGGGATGTGATCTCACCAGGAAGTTTCATCGACGTCGCACGCATAGACATGTTGTTGTACACCCATCTACAAACACAAAATAATTTTTCTTACCTTAAAATTGCAAAATTAGAGAAGACTGGCAAAAAAAGCAAAAATTGAAAACCCGAAAATTTCCAATTTAAGTTTTGTTTAGCTTGCAGTTAAAGTTGCCAGTTTGTGGCTAATGGTTTAAAAAAGCATTAATTTTGAGATTTTTTTTTGTCTTCTTGCTTAGTCTACCTGGTGACCAGTCTCATAGACTTTGTGTTTAGACAGAATTGAAACTTTTAGTAGCTTTAGTTGGTAGCTAATTGCTTCATTAAAGTTGACACCATTCGTTTTTTTAAGTTACAATTTTAATGATGGATACATTGAATGAATGACTTGGTGTTGTCAATTTCAAATTTTGGCCAGATATTCTAATGACTTTGATTGTACTTTTTGTAGACATTGTAATTGAAATTGATTTTTGCCAACTTCTGCACAGTTGTGCTTTTAATTTGCCTCTCATTGGTTTTCTACAGCAAAAGTCTATGCTGTCTAAACTCCCGCAGTTTTGTTGTACCATTTTGCCAGTGAAGTTATTGACGTTGGTAAAAAAAATTTTGTAAATAAACATAAGAAACAAGAATTATAAAACTTTTGTCACCCTTTGTTTCATCTCCTGTATGTTTTTGTATGAGTTGCTTACTATCGACGTCTGTTCTTCTAATGCCGTAAATAATTTTCATTTTTGTTGTTAGTCTCAAATTGTCTTGCTATGTTGTTTTGCTTCTCCATCGAAAGTTTATTTTTTCGTTTTACATTTGTTCAATGAAAAAACTGAAAAAGTTAAGCGAAGTTGTTGATTTTTTTCGCTAACAGTGATGATGGCATATGGCATTTATGCACTTGAGGTTAATTATCATTTTTTTGTAGTTTTGTAGCAGATAATTGGTCTTCTGTGTGACTGTGAGCATACAAGACCTATTTATGTTAAAATAACTTTTACACTTGTGCAAATTTTATTTAAAGTAATTTAAGGAGAGTGAAATTCAGGCGTGATAGAAGTCCTGGAAGAAAATGCTTCTGGCAAATGACTTGACCAGATTTATCAGTTTGTTGATGAAAACTTTTGGCCAAGTTTTTTAACTATATTGTTTGCGTTAGCTGATCGCAATTGCTAGATGACGTTAAAAAAACTTTAAACGATAAAAAAAACTTTGCATTGCTTAACAGAACATTTGATTTTTATTGTGCCCTTACTCTGAAAACATTTCGCTCATTATCTCCAGCATTGACTCAATGATAACCAAAATCGGGAGTTTTTATAGAATTCAATAAAAACATGATTTTTCTATCTGAAGGAAATTTTAAGCAAATCAAATTTTAAAAAATATTCTGCAAATTTTAGAAATTCCAGAGCTTTAGTTGCTTTTTTGTGTTTGGATCTGACCTATCTTTAGAAATGGAGTTTGTGCTTTTTAATTTGCTGGTGGTTCATAGTTGTTTCTAACTATTCCCTTTGAAATGGGATGTCTTTGATCTTCATAGAAAGAATGAAAATATCACCAGTTCAACTATCGATTTTTTCTTTTATAGCAGATTCAAAGAAAATGTGAAAGGTGAAGGTTCTCAGAAGGTTGTAATAAGAACAAAAGATTGATTTTTTCATACATTCTAGACTAACTTGCAACAAAAAATTGTTTTTCAGAACTTAAGATATTCCGAATTTCTCAGGTATTAACATTGATGAAATGGATAACATAACAGCTAGTTCAAAAATTATTTACCTTTTCTTTGAAGGCTTTTGTATATTTGATTTCAATCTTTTACTTGATTGATACTTGAAACCGAAAAATACTACTCTTTTGGAAAAACTTAGCAAGCATTCGGAATTATTTTTGGCATTCTCTGATTTTAATTTTTTCAGCATTACTTTATTTTTAGAGCTCACAAAAGCATTACTGAGTCATCGATTGTAATTGTCAACGAGAGTTTCTCCAAAATATTTTTTTAGTTTGGTTGACTCAGTTTGGTATATATGACTCGGTTGCTGTTTTTCCTCAATTTCAACAATTTTTCCATTTCCTGGGAACGAAAATTTTTATGGAGATAGACGAACTTCCTAAATTATATTAAATCAAAGTTAAATTAAATTATTATTTAGTTATACATCACTTATTGTTATACAAAAATACAACATACATCGTACACCACTTTTGTTTGAATCCTATTGTCTTTAAACTATTTGATGGAACGGACAAAAAATATCAATGCCGGCATAACTTGAATTTTCATACATTTTGAGGGTAAACTCCACCTAATAGTTTACTTTCATACAAAAAAAAGAAGCTCCCAAGTTGAGCAATTATATATTGATTGGATGGGCTTTTTCTATTTTCTATTTCATACCCATTCTGTTAAAAGATAATTTTTCTACTCCGAGAGTCATAATGGCTGTCTAAACATTCGCATTTCGATTTTTTTAGTTTGCGCAATGACATAAGTTTTTAGAAAAAACTATGTTTTGTTGCGCTAAGGTTTCGCTAACAGAATTTCTTTTTGACAATCCCGAAATACATTTTACAGAATCAAATGAAAAACTTTAATTTTTGGCGGCTAGTTGGTATATCAAAACTTAAAAATCTGGTCTTTGTTTTGAGTTTCAGGATTTTGTGAGTTTAGGGACATCCAATTTCAAAGGGAATAATTAGAAACAACTATGAACCACCAGCAAATTAAAAAGCACAAACTCCATTTCTAAAGATAGTTCAGATCCAAACACAAAAAAGCCACTAAAGCTCTGGAATTTCTAAAATTTGCAGAATATTTTTTAAAATTTGATTTGCTTAAAATTTCCTTCAGACAGAAAAATCATGTTTTTATTGAATTCTATAAAAACTCCCGATTTTGTGAGATTAGGCAAGAAATCTCGAACCACTGAGGCGCAATGTGATTTAACGAATGGGTGTTCTTTTTAAGACGAATTTTTACTGCCATAAAACATTTTTTTTCAGTTCCGAAATATGATCGAGGATAATGAAGTAGTTGCACCTTTCTGTGTCAGGCAAAGACTTGAACGGTTCGTCTTGTTCGCGTGTCTTTGTGGATCTATTCAGGTTCGGCCCACTAGTGTTTTTTATGACCCCCAGTTACAAATTATATGTTGTTATTTAGCACGTTACTATGTAAGAAAATAGCACGTGCGCCTGGGGGTCATAAAAGCTGGGGGGGGGGGGGGGGGGCAGAATAGATCCGTCTTTGTTTCGACAAACAATCGTATGATTTGAACGAATTCTAAATGCACTTACTCCGCGTGGGCTGGTGGTACTCCGTCTGTGTATGTACACACCAGAGACACATCCGAGAATTCATTCATGAAGTGGGGGGTGTCAGGAGTTACTGCGAGGATGCGGGGAGTGCCTGAAACAGGATGCAAAAAAATTCTTGAAAAGGATGCGCTCCAATTTTCAATTTGTTGCCATCAATTTTTCTAGCCTGTTGGCTCTTTTCCGTGTGCGCCCCCATGCACTTTTCCTCAAGTACGTTATGCACCCCACCCCACTCCCCCCCCCCCCCCCCAATTTCAGAGCAGGCGCCTTTACATAGTAAATCTTTATGCATAAATATGGCACGTGCGTCTGGGGGTGCAAATAATATGCAGCCACTAAGCTGGTGGGGGCACAAACAGAAAAGATCTAAAATAACAAGTGTACCTGGGGACGCAAAATTTATATGCCCACTAAGCCGGGGGCGGGGACAGAGATTAGAACAAATAATTTTTCTCTTTTTGAGACATATAATTTGCAAAAAATGGATCTTTTCCGTTTGTGCACCCCCCCCCCCCTCCCAGTACGCTATGCACCCCCATACGCTATGCTATCATTATCTAAAAATATGGCACGTGTGTGTGGGTGGGGGGGGGGCGCAATTAATACGCAACCAGTACGGGGGGGGGGGGGGGGTGGAACAAGCTTGGGAGAAATTGACAACTAGCGAGAGTCTGAAGTACCAGAAGTTATAATAACAGAAGTTACTGTATTCGTACCACCAGAAATTAAAGTGTTTAAATCTTACAAGTTGCGTGTTTTAAGAGAGGGTAAGAAAAAGTTACTTCAAAATTCAAATCTGTTCTGCCCCCCGTCGGTGTTTTTAATGCCCACACTTAGAAATTATGTATTGTTGCATATAGCAGCATAGCACATTACTATGTAAAACAGAGCCGGCAGATTGCCGGAATAGCTGCGAAAGAAAAGACTTGCGTGCCATATAATAGAGATAGAAACAGATACAGATCTAAATTGAAAAAAAAATCGACGCTACTCAAAAAACTAGGTAAAAAACATTCAGCGATAAATTAATTAAGCTTGTTGAAATTCATTCCACATAAGCCTCTTATTACGGACCTTTACTACACAAATGAGTTTCTTTGACCTTAAACAAATTTAAACTAAACTTAAGTTTTAAATTGCAAAAGTCATTTTATTGAGTGAGGTAAGTCACGTATGATCAAAATCTAATCACGCAAAAAACTATTGCTAAAGCGAGTGAGAAATGACGTCACGCGCAAAAATTCCGTTAGTGAGATAAAGAAGTCATTCAGAAAATTTGACTTTTTCAGCTTTGCTCTGTGAACAAATGTAAAACGAAAAAAGAGCGTCAGACGACGAAACAAAAAACATAGCCGGAAGAATTCCTGAAGCGACTCGAAGCGTCAGAACTTCACTAACAAAACCGTAATTACAACGGAAGCCACTACCTTTTGTATCAAACCATTAACTCACTACCTCTCCAGGTCTGCTCTAAAAATTGGTGAAACTTAAACCACTGTCAACAAGAGAAACAAAATGCAGCAAAATTTTATATTATCGAAATTGTTTGGTAACGTTATAAAATCCAAAATAATTAAGGTGGTCATAAACCTGATAGTCTCAAAAAGACAAGCTGACAAGGTTATCAATAGCCCTCAAGTAATTCATGATTCTAATCTGAAGAAGATCGCGAAAGCAAACGGCAGATAATAATCTTAGAAAATAAATTAAATCTTTTCAAAATGGAAAGCTCAAATTTAAGAATCAGAAAACACCTATAATTACACTTCTAAACACAGTGATTCAGACAGAAAACAACACACACCTGGTTTCTTGTACATAAACTAGACAACATGATTTCATACTAAATCAAAAATAAAATTGATCATAGGAAAGACATAAGCAGCAGAATATTCAAAGGCAAAAAATTGTTTTAATTAATAACGAGGCCGGAAGAAAGCTGTAGTAATTAGTCATAAGTGGAAATTTTGGAAAAAAGGTTGCTATCAAACTCTCAGTACTGCCTTATGTAGAATGAAATCAATTGCAAACCAAAGAAATAACGAAAATGTAAAAAAAAGCTGAAATCATTCATTTTTTACAACTGAAAAAATCAATATACCGAAAAAAGGTAGGTGCCAGGACAAAACTAGAATAATACTAATTAGAATGTAAATATGGGCACAATTTACAGAACACCGTGATAAAAAGACATTCTTGATTTTTGAAAGTTCTTGAATTTTGAAAAATTCAAGAAATACGAATACATTTTATTGTTCAGCATTCAAGACATAGAAAAGATAATTAGTCATCCGAAACAAAGATCTATCCTCCTGAAGGGAACAAAAAATAGTAAAAAGTAGAGTTCATAAATACGAAACATTGAAACATTTTGCAAAAAAATGGTCAAAGAACTTTCAAGTTAAGACTGCATTTATGAAAAAATTTTAACTGTTTTTTTCAAAACTTATCGCCAAAAAACGATTGAATTTTTTTTGAAAAGAAATTAAAGTCCCTGATGTTGCACAAAAAAAAACTATTTCGAGCAGTTACAACCAAAATACAAATGAAAAACTGAAGAAAATCGGAAAAAAACTACCAAAATCGGATTAGCATATGTACAATTTTATGAAACAAAATTACATCGAGGTAGAAAGAGGCGTTGAGTATAGAGATTATCAAAGAGAATGTGCCATATTAACTGATTTTTGACAAAAAGACTGTTAAAAAATCCTAAAATGAAGAAATTAATATAAAAAAGCCAGAAATTAACTAAAAAATTTAGATTTATGTACCAATTTTCAATTTGAAACGCATTATTGGGCTCTGCAAAAAAACTGTGTTATCAATTTCCGAGGTTTACATTTCAATATAATATCGAATAAAATTCATTTCTACAAGAATCCAAATTAAAAGCAAAAAAATGGGCCACTTATACGAAAAAACAGCTAAAACGATCATCTATATGTGCAATTCAGTCAAAAACTACTTTTTAAAGTCAAGAAGTCATTCACTAAACGCAGCGCATAATCAAAAAAATTCTCACGCTTAGCGAAAATCTGTTCATCAAGAGAGCTGTTCTCACTTTCGCTTTAAGCTCAAAATGCCGCGTGAAAAAATCTACTTCCTGTAAAAAAAAACATAGCCGGAAGAATTCCGGAAGCAACTCGAAGCGTCAAAACTTCGCTAGCAAAACCGTAATTGCAGCGGAAGCCACTATTTTTTATATTAAACCTTTAACTCACTACCTCTCCATGTCTGCTCTAAAAATTGGTGAAACTTAAACCACTGTCAACAAGAGAAACAAAATGCAGCAAAACTTTGTATTATTGAAAACATTTGGTAACGTTAAAAATCCAAAATAATAAAGGCGGTCAAAAACCTGATAGTCTGAAAAAGCTGGCAAGGTTATCAATAGCCCTCAAACAATTCATGATTCTAATCTGAAAAAGATCGCGAAAGCAACCGGCAGATAAATCTTAGAAACTAGGTTAAATCTTTTCAAAAAAGAAGGCTCAAATTTCAGAATCAGAAAACACCTATAATTACACTTTTAATCACTGCGATTAAGACAAAAAACAACACACACATACTGTTCCTTTTTGTTAATAAGCTAGACAACATGATTTCATACTAAATCAAAAATAAAAATCATCATAGAAAACATTACCAGCAGAAGAATATTCAAAGGCAAAAAATCATTGAAATTAAAACCAAGGCCGAAAGAAAGCTGCAGTAAATTGTCATAAGTGGAAATTTTGGAAAAAGCTTTTTGTTGAATGAAATCAAAATGACACCAAAAAAAATGACGAAAATCTAAGAAAAATCTGAAATCGTTCATTTTTTACAACAGAAAAAAATCAATATACCGAAAACAAACTTAGGTGCAAGTACAAAACTAGAATGATACTAACTAGAAGGTGAAGAATATAGGCACAATGTAAGGAACACCGTAACAAAAAGACTCTCTTGATTTTTGGAAGTTAAAAATCAATTTAAAAAATTCAAGAAAAACGAATACGTTTCATCGTTCAGCATTCAAGACAGAGAAAAGATAACTAGTCATCCGATACAAAAATCTATCCTCCTGAAGAGACCAAAAAAGGAAAAAGCAGAATTCATAAATAAGAAACATTGAAACTTTCTGCAAAAAAATGGTCAAAGAACTTTTAAGTTAAGACTGCATTTTAGGAAAAAGTTTTAATTGTTTTCTCAAAACTTAACGCCAAAAAATGATTGAATTTTTATTGAAACGAAATTAAGGACCCTCTTGTTGCACAAAAAAACTATTTCTAGCAGGTACAACCAATATACAAATGAAAAACTGACGAAAATCAGAAAAAAACTACCAAAATCGGATTAGCATATGTAAAATTTTATGGAACAAAATTACATCGAGGTAAAAAGAGCTGTTGAGTATAAGAATCATCAAAGAGAATTTGCCATATTAACTGACTTTTGACAAAAAGACGGTTAAAAGATCCAAAAAAGAAGAAATTAAAAGAAAAAAAGCCAAAAACTAACTAAAAAATCAAGAATTATGTACCAATTTTCAAATTGAAACGTATTTTCAGGCTCAGAAAAACACTGTGATATCAACGTCCGAGGTTGAAATTTCAATATAGTATCGAAAAAAAATTATTTCTACAAGGAACCAATTTAAAAGCAAAAAAATTGGGCCACTTAGACGAAAAAGCGGCTAAAACCGGTTATGTATATGTGCAATTCAGTCAAAAACTACTTTTCAAAGTCAAAAAGTCATTCATTAAACGCAGCGCATGATCAAAAAACTTCTCTCGCTTAGCGTAAATCTGTTCACCAAGACAGCTTTTCTCACTTTCGCTTTAGGTCAAAATGCCGCGTGAACAAATCTACTTCCTGTAAAAAAAACCGAGAGAAAACCAATACTCCTCTTCGAGTCGTAAAAAAACCGAGAGAAAACCAATACTCCTCTTCGAGTCGTAAAAAAACCAAGAGCACCGCAATATAGCTACGCTCAGCTTACAGCTTCGCAGCTATAAAAATAGCACGTGCACCGTCGTGGCGTGAAAGGTAAGCTCACAATAATAAGTGGGATGGGTGGGGGGGGGGGGTGTTAGAATTCACCCAGATCCCGAATTTTCTGGCCGTTATACCGGACCGGTATTCGGTTTTTGATAATACGCCAGAGGTTCTGAGTGACTTCAAGCAGTTAGGTAGCCGATACCTCGGGTGTACAAAAAAAAATCAATTTCCCAGAACGGAAAGTTTGCTTAAACACTCACGTGCACAATTTAAAATGCCGAAAGTCTGCAGTGCCAGAAGTCAAAATGCCAGAAGTTGCTACTTAGCCAGAAGTTGAATTTCGTTGACTTTCGTCATTTTAAAACATGCGCGTTTCGTGTTTTAAGCAAGGTTATATGACTCTGCTGAAATCGCTTCGAAATTCTGACTTAATATCTCGATTTGCTTCGTCACTTTCGATAAACGCCAGAAACTCGCACTGACTTCAAGCAGAGTCACGTAGCCATTACTTCATTTGTAACATAATGCAGCATGTTTGGAGCATATAAAATACTTTTCCGGTGGTGGTAGTGACTCACTTTTGACATCGATTTGGACCTCTTTGACTGCCGTGAAGTTGGACTGGTCGTAGTAAGTGATGGTCCCTTGACAGCGATACTTTCCACGTTGCGTCCGCTTGATTCTGTCCAGTCTCAGAAAGAGAGAGGACTCGCTCTCCGTCTCATTGATCACTGTGTCTTTCAGACTCCACCTGAGACAAGCCACACACATATAAAAGAAATCATTGCCACTATTTCTTTACCTCAAGTATACCCAGGTTGAGGTTTAAGTTTGTCCTCGTTTATGACGCAGACCATTTTTGAACGCGCACAGTGGGTACGGTGCGTTCAAAAATACACAGGCGAGGATGATGGTTGCCCTATTTTTGACCTGCGCTGATTTTAAGTCATAGTTCGCACGATCCCGAAGATTTGAAACATGAGCGCATTTTGACAAAAAATTTTTTTTGCAAGAGTTCGCTCTATTTATTGTTAAAAAATGGAATAAAGGTCATTCCCCCCTTTTTGTCTGGATTGCCTGGTCATATCGTACTTTTGTCTGAACAACATGGTTTATAATTCTGCCACCGCACCACTGGTAACATAACCATCTATTTGCAGCAGTTTATTACTCATTGATCGCCCGGGTTTTCACTGGTTACCCAGGTCTAGGTACAGACTTACGAAAAGACAATGTTCGACCCAAATGTACTATGAAAAGACCATATGAAAAGATTTTAGCTGGACTTTAGCTCGACTCACTCAAATTTTTCGCAAACGACTTTAGCTGGACCCAAAATTTTACAAAAGACTTTGGTTCGACCCAAAAATTGGGCTGGACTTAAGCTCGACACAATGTTTGCAAACAAACTCGAGTTATAGTCTGTTCATGGGTCCATCATTGGTCTTTTCACAAGTCTGCTTTTTGGCCATTAAAAACTTACGTGCAATATTGCATATAACGTAGTCAGCGTGTATGCTCCATCATTTTTTACGATTCAGAAGAACCACTATTCCCTCAAAAACCTGCACTATTTTTAAAAAATGTAGTTCATAATTTTGCAAGGAATCTAGTAATCGTGCGAGGACGAATTGAAGTATAAATGAGTACCGGACAATTGCAAAATTCGTAAGTTATAATTAGATTTGTTTTCTCGCTTGAAATTCGCTGTTTTCAAAAGCCCGAATAATCTATTCCCTACAAATTTTTAGTCATGTCTGATAATTAATCAGAGTGGAATCTGAGTAAAAGTCTGACAAGCTGAATATGTGAAATGAACAAGTCTCTGAACTAGAACTGATTAGCAATATTGGAGTTTGGTAAGGGAAAATCCGCTTTTAAGTTTCCGTTCGGTGCAACTTGATAACATATGGAGCCATTTTTGACGTGTCATAATCCTGGCAAGTGTTCGTGTGTTTCTTATCAACCCGGGTCGAGGTGTCAACGCTAAAAAACGCAAAATTATGTAAGATTGGCGTTGAATGCGTAGAATTTATGTAAGATCTACGCTTAAGCGTAGATCTTACATAAATTCAACGCATTCAACGCTAATCTTACATAATTTTGCGTTGAATTTTGGCGTAGATCTTACATATTTAGCGTTGAATTTTAGCGTAGATCTTACATATTTAGCGTTGAATTTAGCGTAGATCTTACATAAATTCAACGCATTCAACGCTTATCTTACATAATTTTGCGTTGAATTTTGACGTAGATCTTACATATTTAGCGTTGAATTTTAGCGTAGATCTTACATAAATTCAACGCATTCAACGCTAATCTTACATAATTTTGCGTTGAATTTTGGCGTAGATCTTACATATTTAGCGTTGAATTTTAGCGTAGATCTTACATATTTAGCGTTGAATTTAGCGTAGATCTTACATAAATTCAACGCATTCAACGCCAATCTTACATAATTTTGCGTTGAATTTTGGCGTAGATCTTACATATTTAGCGTTGAATTTTAGCGTAGATCTTACATATTTAGCGTTGAATTTAGCGTAGATCTTACATAAAATCAACGCATTCAACGCTAATCTTACATAATTTTGCGTTGAATTTTGGCGTAGATCTTACATATTTAGCGTTGAATTTTAGCGTAGATCTTACATAAATTCAACGCATTCAACGCTAATCTTACATAATTTTGCGTTGAATTTTGGCGTAGATCTTACATATTTAGCGTTGAATTTTAGCGTCCCTAGTCGAGACCCGATGTTAATCTTGCAAGATCTTGCAAGATTCTTGCAAAAGGATGTTAATCTTGCAAGATCTTGCAAGACGATGTTAATCTTGCAAGATCTTGCAAGATGATGTTAATCTTGCAAGATTCTTGCAAGATTCTTGCAAGATTAACATCCGAATTTAAAACCCCAGAAAAAAAATAAAAATGATTCAATCGGCAAAATTTCTAATCCAAATGATCATACGTTTTGTGTGGTGAGTGAAAATAACGTTTTTTGCTGATAAAATAGGTACATGGTGAAATTCGCAAATTGTCTTTTTTCTTGGCCTTCCAATCCTTTTGAAAATCGTTTCACAGCTTCACTCTAAAAAATGTCTAGGTAATTTTACCTGCAACGTTTGCAGGTAAGCAAAATTGCAGGTAACAATACGTGCAAAATTACCTGCAAAAATTTGATGCGTGCAATTTACCCTATATGCGCTATATCATCTATAATCCTTGCTGTCGGTAACTAGTTTTTGGCGTGCTCCTCTTGGTTTTCATTTTGTGTTTACATGGCTAAAACTGGCTGTTCAGATAATAAGGGGCTTTTAAACCTCGCTAATAACCTCGCTTTTTGGTCATTTGGTACGGTACCTTATAATTGCTATAACTCCTCGAAGAATGTACCGAAGTTGATTTTGCGGATCATATCATGAACTTGACACTATACTTCTTCCGCAAAGAAATTATTATTGCCAAAAAAGAGGAAGGAAATTGATGTAGAAAGTTGTGACCACAGATCCATTATTTTCCTCTGTATTTTCTCTTGTGGTTTTAAAAAGACCATTTTGCGATCTTCAAAAAGCTATCTATCGGCTCAAAAACATCTCTGTCATAATTGACAACAATGTTAGTAGCTATCGGTAACCTGTCAGACTAAATGAAGGACCATCAGATATTGTCCAACGACTCCGCAACCAAACATTATGTGTTCAATCTAGAGAATCGTTATTCAAAGCAATCTGATTTGCAAAACGCAAAAATAAATGTTTATAAGCACAAAATCAAAAACAAAACACTCATATGAGAAACAAGAGACGGTTTTGGGCCATGAAACGAGTTTTGAGATGCATAGAATGTATTCGCTTAGCAAAACTTTGTCGAAGCAGAAAATTGGTTTTTGGGGTAATTTGGATGATTCAGTTAAAAGTTTACTCTCTAATGCGTTAAATAGGGATATCATGCCAAGTAAAGAGAACTTTTAATTAAGATCAATTTCTTAAGACAATTGTTGGATGAACTTGAGGTTTCAAGAAAAATCAAACCGTAAAATCATTAAGAAATTAAGTCAGTCTGATTAAAATTTCTGAACAATTTCAATCGAAATCTACAAATAGAAGTTTGAAAGGTCGCCATTGGTGATTATTTAAGGTTATCCAATTTGTTGGTATTGTTAATAAGTGGCCAAAGTCATTTTGTTAATCGAAAGAAACGAAGGACCATCCGAATTCGTTCAACAACTCCAAAACTAAGGCAACCAAAAAATGAGGTGTGGCCAAAATTTTTGATCAATTCTTCAAAACTACTGATCCAAATTGAACAACCATGAAATTGTTTTGTTGGCATTTATATCTGCTTGCTTGTTCCCGTGATTGGTTTTTATAACCGGGACAGTAAAAAATTAATCAAGGTCAATTCTCAAAAAAAGCTGAAATTTTAGTTCATGTTGGTATCACACAAAATTCGGTACCCAAAATAACAAAGTAAACCTACCTATATAAGTTTATTAGGTTTGTCTGATAATGAAAAGTATCCCAGTTACCAATTTTGTATGGTTTTGTGGAGTTTATTGGGCTATTTTTATCTGTAAAGTGCCGAACCACGGAAAAACAAATCTTTTCTGAAATTTAAGTATTGAGTGGTGTTTTTTGTAATTGAACACGTTTTCCGGCTGGCTTTAAATGTTTTCTGGACAACATTTAAGATCGAGAAGCCAATTGTGTCAATTAATGGGGTCAACTCAACAATTTTTCTTTTTTCACGATTTCATCAAATTTCTGTGGATGTTGTTTCATGTCAAAACACACAAAACATCATAGCCTTCATGGTGAGGTGGGAAATTTTTTCCCACCTCACCATGAAGGTTTGCCGTGACCTAGAACGTGCAAGTGGACCAGAATTACACCCACAAATACGCCGGGAACGCTGTTTCACGTTGTTTTACGTCGGTTTCAGAGATCTTGGGCTTCGATTTTAGCCCAAAAAATGGGGTACAGAACAGTATTTTGTTAATATCTGCTAAAGTACTGGACCAAATTAAACGGGAATGGTCGCATTTTGTTGGCACTGAACCCTTCTTGGTTGCAGTATTTGGTTGGTTTCCCAAATCGGCCTAATCAAAAAGTTATTAATGTTCAAAATTGAAATAGTTCGAATTTTCGGGCTATTATGGGTGACCCAAATTTCGGTACAACAAAACACGCGATTTACCCAGCAAGTGTTAGTGTTTTAGAATCCCCAGTTAGTGGGGAGTCTCTCCATATATATTTTATATGGTATTTTATGTAGTTGAGGTTGTCAATTTTGGCTCCGAATGGCGGTCACCTCGCTTTTTGGTCATTTGGTACGGTACCTTATAATTGCTATAACTCCTCGAAGAATGTACCGAAGTTGATTTTGCTGATCATATCATGAACTTGACACTATACTTCTTCCGCAAAGAAATTATTATTGCCAAAAAAGAGGAAGGAAATTGATGTAGAAAGTTGTGACCACAGATCCATTATTTTCCTCTGTATTTTCTCTTGTGGTTTTAAAAAGACCATTTTGCGATCTTCAAAAAGCTATCTATCGGCTCAAAAACATCTCTGTCATAATTGACAACAATGTTAGTAGCTATCGGTAACCTGTCAGACTAAATGAAGGACCATCAGATATTGTCCAACGACTCCGCAACCAAACATTATGTGTTCAATCTAGAGAATCGTTATTCAAAGCAATCTGATTTGCAAAACGCAAAAATAAATGTTTATAAGCACAAAATCAAAAACAAAACACTCATATGAGAAACAAGAGACAGTTTTGGGCCATGAAACGAGTTTTGAAATGCATAGAATGTGTTCGCTTAGCAAAACTTTGTCGAAGCAGAAAATTGGTTTTTGGGGTAATTTTGATGATTCAGTTAAAAGTTTACTCTCTAATGCGTTATATAGGGATATCATGCCAAGTAACAAGAACTTTTAATTAAGATCAATGTCTTAAGACAATTGTTGGATGAACTTGAGGTTTCAAGAAAAATCAAACCGTAAAATCATTAAGAAATTAAGTCAGTCTGATTAAAATTTCTGAACAATTTCAATCGAAATCTACAAATAGAAGTTTGAAAGGTCGCCATTGGTGATTATTTAAGGTTATCCAATTTGTTGGTATTGTTAATAAGTGGCCAAAATCATTTTGTTAATCGAAAGAAACGAAGGACCATCCGAATTCGTTCAACAACTCCAAAACTAAGGCAACCAAAAAATGAGGTGTGGCCAAAATGTTTGATCAATTCTTCAAAACTACTGATCCAAATTGAACAATCATGAAATTGTTTTGTTGGCAATTATATCTGCTTGCTTTCTCCCGTGATTGGTTTTTATAACCGGGACAGTAAAAAATTAATCAAGGTCGATTCTCAAAAAAAGCTGAAATTTTAGTTCATGTTGGTATCATACAAAATTCGGTACCCAAAATAACAAAGTAAACCTACCTATATAAGTTTATTAGGTTCGTCTGATAAGGAAAAGTATCCCAGTTACCAATTTTGTATGGTTTTGTGGAGTTTATTGGGCTATTTTTATCTGTAAAAGGCCGAACCACGGAAAAACAAATCTTTTCTGAAATTTAAGTATTGAGTGGTGTTTTTTGTAATTGAACACGTTTTCCGGCTGGCTTTAAATGTTTTTTGGACAACATTTAAGATCGAGAAGCCAATTGTGTCAATTAATGGGGTCAACTCAACAATTTTTCTTTTTTCACGATTTCATCAAATTTCTGTGGATGTTGTTTTATGTCAAAACACACAAAACATCATAGCCTTCATGGTGAGGTGGGAAATTTTTTCCCACCTCACCATGAAGGTTTGCCGTGACCTAGAACGTGCAAGTGGACCAGAATTACACCCACAAATACGCCGGGAACGCTGTTTCACGTTGTTTTACGTCGGTTTCAGAGATCTTGGGCTTCGATTTTAGCCCAAAAAATGGGGTACAGAACAGTATTTTGTTAATATCTGCTAAAGTACTGGACTAAATTAAACGGGAAAGGTCGCATTTTGTTGGCACTGAACCCCTCTTGGTTGCAGTATTTGGTTGGTTTCCCAAATCGGCCTAATCAAAAAGTTATTAATGTTCAAAGTTGAAATAGTTCGAATTTTCGGGCTATTATGGGTGACCCAAATTTCGGTACAACAAAACACGCGATTTACCCAGCAAGTGTTAGTGTTTTAGAATCCCCAGTTAGTGGGGAGTCTCTCCATATATATTTTATATGGTATTTTATGTAGTTGAGGTTGTCAATTTTGGCTCTGAATAGCGGTCACCTCGCTTTTTGGTCATTTGGTACGGTACCTTATAATTGCTATAACTCCTCGAAGAATGTACCGATTGGGCTAATTTTCTAGTATGATGCGTATCTCAAGCAGTGCTCCAAACTGTATTAAGGGGGTTCATTTTGGTTCAGCCGTTTTAGAGAAATTGGCCAGTAAACTTGCCCTCGGTGTTCGCCCCAGAAGCGGTTGACACCATCCGTTGACACCATTGACACACCTTGAAGCTCTGAACTATGTTACAAATCTTAGTGTTTTAGAATCCCCAGTTAGTGGGGAGTCTCCCCATATATATTTTGTATGTAGTTTTACGTAGTCCAGGTGGTCAATTTTAGCGAAACCTGCGCCGCACTTGTCCTATTTAGTCATTTGGTACGGTACCTTTATGTTGGAATATCTCCTCGTAGAGTGAACCGATTTTTGATCTGTTTATTGATTTGAACTCAGCGTGAGCCGTACTTGAATCCCTGTAAATGGCGTTTTGTTTCTTTCAGCCGTTTTCGAGAAATTGGCCAGGACACATACCTCCATTTATACCTATTCGTGTCCGGGTACATTTCAGGTATGTACATGTTAGACCAACAAAAAAGCCGAATTTAGCCCCGCGAATTGGTTCTTTAGACTCCCCTGATAGTGAGGATTCTCCTTATATATGTTTTATAGTGCGTTTTCTGTAGTTCAGAAGGTCAATTTTAGCTCTGCCGTCAGGTCACCACGCTTTTCGGTCATTTGGTACGGTACCTTATAATTGCTATAACTCCTCGAAGAATGTACCGATTGGGCTCATTTTTTGATATGATGCGTCTCTCAAGCAGTGCTACAAACTGTACTAAGGGGGTTTATTTTTGTTCGGCCGTTTTAGAGAAATTGACCAGTAAAGTTGACCTTGATTTTACCTCTAGAAGCGTTTGACAGGACTGGGTCCGGGTCTCGTCACTTTGAATTTCGTCACTTAAGGTATAAATTAAACTGTTTTGAATAGGCCGTTTAACGCAGAATCCGAATATGTATACTTTATATAGCGTTTTTGCAGGTTTAGATGGTCAATTTGGGCTCTGCAGACCGAGTACTCTGCTTCTTTGGCCATTTGGTACGGTACCTTTATGTTCGAATATCTCCATGTAGAGTGAACCGATTTTTGATTTGTTTGTTGATTTGAACTCAGCTTGAGCCGTACTTGAATCCCTGTAAATAGCGTTTTGTTTCTTTCAGCCGTTTTTGAGAAATTGGCCAGGACACATACCTCTATTTTGGCCAATTCGTGTCCGGTACCTTTGCTGTAAGTACATGTTACACCATCAAAACTCGCTATTTTAGACTCCATAGTTAGTTCGTTAGATTGCTCCGATAATGGGGATTGTCCCCATATATATTTTACAGGTGGTTATAACGAGTGGTTGTTGGTTATAGTAGAGAAACAGGACCCGAAATGTGTCATTTTGATCGTTTGGTACGGTACCTTTATATTGAAATAAGTCGTCGTAGAGTGAACCGATTTTTGATCTGTTTCTTGATTTGAACTCAGCTTGAGCCGTACTTGAATCCCTGTAACTGGCGTTTCTTTTCTTTCAGTCGTTTTCGAGAAATTAGCCTGGATAGATACCCCTATTTTGACATTTGGGCGTCCGGTGTGTTTCACGTTTCTGTTTAGGAAAGTGTGAATATAGTGAATTTGGCTGTATGCATTGGTGCATTGAACTCCATTTGTGATGGGGAAACTCCTCATATATACTTTGTATAGCGTTTTCAGGGTTGCAGGGGTTCAATTTTGACTCTGCAGGTGACCCCCCAACCCCCTGAAAATATGCCCAAAATTCAGTAATCTCATTTGGAATTTTGTTAAAATTGTGTTTATACAGTTGATTGTAAGCTCCCTAGATGCCATATTATGTGTAGATACTAGTGCGCCGGGGTTGTAGCTAGGTTTTTGGTCTTTTGGATGGTGTATTTTGGCTCTGCAGACCACCTATGGCGCACCCCCATATGGAGCATGGCGCCACCTGTGGTGATCATAAAAATGTGTTCATGACGTTGTTATACTGTATATATACGGTCATGTAGACTCCAACTAAGGCACTGAATATTATGTCAAAGTGTCATTTTCGAGGGTCAAAGATTGAGTGTCACATATGTGTAATTTTGACACGTGTCATTTTGGGCCCAATATGGGCCTGTATGGGTGTGAAGATTCTGCTGAAAATGTCTTTATAAGCGTGTATAAACATAAAACTCTTGCTCGACAGGCTAGTTATGATGTCTCAAGGGTCACTTTAAAGTTTCAGCTTCATGTGTGAAGGTTTCGTGATGACACTTATATGAAATTGTCCTATCCGGGTGTTGGTAGTCATTTAAGGCAGGTAGTACCCCCCAATGCGTGTTTAGCGTACGTTTGGAATCCAGTACCCCACTCATCTCACTACAGGGCGCCTGTAGACAGCATCTGGCTGTATGGGTGCTCGTTTTGCGCTTTTGGGTTAATGTGGGGTTGATAGATTCATGTCACACCGCTCTAATGAAATTTATAACTGACATTCATACTTAAAGTACTTTGCTTAAACCTCTTGAGTAGTTGTTGATACCTTCTGTGCACCATTGGAGCGTTATTGTGTCATGCACTGTAGGGTATTTTTGTGCTCCTTAGCCTTGCTCACAATAATCGTAGGGCTTATAGATGTACAATGCAATTTCTCAACCAACTTTCCGCGATCAAATGATTTTTCGTTTTTAATCGCCTTATAAAAGTATCTTTCAACTAACCTACAGTCCAGGGTGGCTCATGGTTTTTAAACTATAGACCATTTAGTTTGGTTGACCCTTGTGGTACCAGAGCTTGGAGAGAAATGCTGTCAAACTTCAAATAATTTTACGAAAATGTGAGGTTGCAGAGCGCTCCTTTTAGTATATCGTGCTTGAGTAACCATAATAGAGATTCACCTATTGTTACTGATCGCTCCTGGGCAGTGGTTTTGTGCAGTAAAACTTGGGTCGGAGTGTGTTGCTTGAAAACTGGCAGAAACTTTGGGTTTGGGAGAACTTTGGGTTTTTCGCAGCAAATTTTTTTGACGCCAAACATTCTTTTATGAATTTGCTGTAGATAGAACATAGGCGCAATTACTCTAACATTTGCCTCCCGTCTCTATGCAAGCTTGGGCTGTATATCATAGCTTCACATAACTTAATAGTTGTTTGGTCTGAAAATTCTGGGAGTTTGAGAAAATTTTGAAAAACTTTCACAAAAAAAATTTGCAAATATTTTTCTCAAATACTCAAAGAGACACCTTGTGCTTTACACTGCTAGACTATGATATACGGGCCAAGCTTGCATAGAGACGGAGGCAAATGTTAGATAAATTGCGCCTAAGGTCTATCCTCAACAAATTCATAAAAGAATGTTTGGCGTCAAAAAAAATTGCTGCGAAAAAACCCAAAGTTCTCCCAAACCCAAAGTTTCTGCCAGTTTTCAAGCAACACACTCCGACCCAAGTTTTACTGCACAAAACCACTGCCCAGGAGCGATCAGTAACAATAGGTGAATCTCTATTATGGTTACTCAAGCACGATATACTAAAAGGAGCGCTCTGCAACCTCACATTTTCGTAAAATTATTTGAAGTTTGACAGCATTTCTCTTCAAGCTCTGGTACCACAAGGGTCAACCAAACTAAATGGTCTATAGTTTAAAAACCATGAGCCACCCCGGACTGTAGGTTAGTCGACAGATACTTTTATTGGGCGATTAAAAACGAAAAATCATTTGATCGCGGAAAGTTGATTGAAAAATTGCATTGTACATCTTTAAGCTATACGATTATTATGAGCAAGGATAAGGAGCACAAAAGTACACTAGTACACTACAGTGCATGACCCAATAACGCTCCAATGATGCCCAGAAGGTATCAACAACCACTCAAGAGGTTTGAGCAAAGTACTTTAAGTATGAAGGTCAGTTATAAATTTCATTACAGCGGTGTGACATGAATCTATCAACCCCATATTAACCCAAAAGCGCAAAACGAGCACCTATACAGTCAGATGTTGTCTACAGGCGCACTGTAGTGAGATGAGTGGGGTACTGGATTCCAAACGTACGATAAACACGCATTGGGGGTACTACCCGCCCTAAATGACTACCAACACCTGGATAGGACAATTTCATATGAGTGTCATCACAAAACCTTCACACATGAAGCTGAAACTCTAAAGTGACCCCTGAGACATCATAACTAGCCTGTCGAGCAATAGTTTATTGTTTATACACGCCCAAAGACATTTTCAGCAGAATATTCACACCCATACAGGCCCATATTGGGCCCAAAATGACACGTGTCAAAATTACACATATGTGACACTCAATCTTTGACCCTCGAAAATGACACTTTGACATAATATTCAGTGCGTTAGTTGGAGTCTACATGACCGTTTATATACAGTATAACAACGTCATGAACACATTTTTATGATCACCACAGGTGGCGCCATGCTCCATATGGGGGTGTGCCATAGGTGGTCTGCAGAGCCAAAATACACCATCCAAAAGACCAACAACCTAGCTAAAACCCCGGCGCACTAGTACCTACACATAATATGGCATCTAGGGAGCTTACAATCAACTGTATAAACACAATTTTAACAAAATTCCAAGTGAGATTACTGAATTTTGGGCATATTTTCAGGGGGTTGGGGGGGTCACCTGAGTCAAAATTGAACCCCTGCAACCCTGAAAACGCTATACAAAGTATATATGAGGAGTTTCCCCATCACAAATAGAGTTCAATGCACCAATGCATACAGCCAAATTCACTATATTCACACTTTCCTAAACAGAAACGTGAAACACACCGGACGCCCAAATGTCAAAATAGGGGTATCTATCCAGGCTAATTTCTCGAAAACGACTGAGAGAAAAGAAGCGCCACTTACAGGGAATCAAGTACGGCTCAAGCTGAGTTTAAATCAAGAAACAGATCAAAAATCGGTTCACTCTACGACGAGTTATTTCAATATAAATGTACCGTACCAAATGACCAAAATGATCCATGGGGTTAAGGGGGTTACCTGCAGATTCAAAATTGAACACCTGTTAGTCTGGCTTTTTTTATATCCATGAAAAAGTTTTCTCTATTTCAGATTCTTTGCTCTTAAATATCACTGAAAAAGTGCTACTTCACTCTCTAAAAGTCTTTCGGTGAGTTGCAACTTTTTCTTAATGAATTTACTATTATTAATTCATAAATTTACCTCCATTTTCTCTTGGTAACTGTTGAAAACTGCGCGATCTGCCAAGGACGTGCAAAAAATGCTTCAATAACTTGAAATCGAATATTGTTTAGCTCGTGATGAGGTAAGAAATTATTTCTGTTTTTAAGCTATGTGTCAACGCAAGGTTTTTTTGTCTAGTCATGAGAAAGCCCTCTTTTTTGAATGTCTTCCATTGGAAATTTGTATTGTAGAAATGAGTGAGCAACCACAGTTTAATCCTCTGCTGCAAACCGACAGTCAAGAAGAAGGGGGGGTCTCTAATGTTTCTCTGGAAACGGTTGAAATTCCTGATGACTGGGTTTTCATCTTCTTCTTTGAGTCTGATGAAGCGTTTGCTCGCGTAGATGCATATTCAGCACGATGGCCTCTTTATATGAGCAATGCCGCGAAGCTTGCTTTAGCTGAATGAGATTTAGTTGACATCAGGTGTGGGGGATCAGGCGAGTTGTATTCAACCGGAAAGCTGAAGTGGCAGGGGCCCAGGTCAATGAGTGTGCGCATTCTTAGCAATTTGTGCAGAGAATTTGCAAAGCAAAAAGGGCTAGAAAGCGACGAAAGCGACTCTGATGATTTGGAATACTTTTACTCAGAATAATAAGAGCTTGTGGTTTGACAGGGACATAAGCGTAGTAAAACGACCCGATCAAATAGCTGAATGTTATTTTCGATCTAGTTGTTGATCATATTATTAACTGATCTCAATGTCTGTTTAAGGTAAAGTTTCACTAAGGTTTGTTTGATATATTTGGTTCTTCTCCTCAAGTAAAATTTTGATTGTTTTTTTTTCAACCGGGAAAAATACAGTCGCCACCTCAAGATGAGACAAAAGTTTTTGAGCGTTCAAAATCATTTAGTTAATGGCGTTTATTTTGCATCATCAGTGAGCTACTAAGAAAACTTTTTAGCAACTGCAATGACTAACGATCACTCAACTCTCGTTTCCGTGTTCGTTATTCAAATTCGAATTGTACGCACATTCTGTTTTTGACAAGATTGTTCCATGCTCAGTTACTCAAAATTCTTCGATTTCAGATAATTTGAAACTTCTTCATACCCTCATTCTTTGCACTCTCACGATATCAAACTTCTCCATTATTTCTTCGGTGAGTGTGTTACCTAATTTAAATTTGGTATATTAAGTAAGTTCTAACATTTCCTAATTGTTTACGAAAAAGTGCGATCTGTCAGGGACGCGCAAACTTTTTATTTATAAATTGCTTTCTAACGCCGCTAATGAAATTTTTGGAAATTGTTTTGGCGAATGATTTTTGTTGCAGTAATGAGTCAAACCGATAAGCAAAGTCTTAAGCGATCCGCCAGAGTGCAGGAGAAATCCAATGCTGCAGCGAACGTGTCGACGGAATCTATTGATGTGCCGGATCAATGGGTGTACATATTCTACTTTGATTGCGATGACACGTATATCCGAATCGAAGCGAGTTCGCTGAGGTGGCCTGAAAAAATGAGAAATTCCAAAAAACTAAGTTTGTCCGAGGGTGATATTGTTGAAATTAAGTGTGGGCAACGCAGGGAAAAGAAAGAACAAGGAGAGTTCAAATGGCAAGGCACCAGGAAAGATAGTACGCGAGTACTTAGGGAAATGTGCAAAATGAGAGGAGCTGGCGTTAATGTGAGTCAGATTAAAGGCAGAGATTTTGAGCCGAACACGCAAGAAGTGCAATCGCAATACGCCAGTGATTCAGAAACGGAACCTGAGTGCGAAAAACCGAGTCCGGAATACAATCGTAAGGTTCGGAAAACTGTACCGGAGGGAGATGATGAGGCCGATTCTCCTGATGAACCCGAATTGGAGCTAAATGAATTTAATGAGTACCTGAATTTCGTGCGAGCTAAAGAAAACAGGACTGGACAGGGTACTTCAAGTCAGGTTCCGCAAGGTGTTGGAGCAGAGATGAACACTCAAAGTAAAGATGACAATCTTGAGGTTAATATGTTAAAATTTAATAGTAAAGAATATTCTAAATGTAGGTAGACGATCTGTCAGGGACGTTCTGCCTTACACTTCCTCAAAATCAATTTTCTGCTAGAAAAATAAATGCCTTGTTAGACTAAAAACGTTTAGGCTATTTGAGTATTGAGGTTTTTTTAAGGATTTCTCACCTGAAAGATTCCGTCATCTCATGGAACGAATTGAGGCCAGGATTGAGGCGAGCACGGAAGTAACAAGGCAGTACATGAGCTTTGCAAAAAAAGCGATGGAGGAAATTAACAGGCTGCATGAGAACGCCCTGCGAAATAGAGATGACGTCGACGACGAAAATGGCGAGGAATTACCTGATTAAACTGAAGTTCTATTATTTAATGAGAAAAATCTTCTTGGTCTGGGCGGCAACACTTATCGAGAGAGGTCAATAATCATTGCCAACGAAATCTGGAGCGAAGACGAAAGAATGCACCTTTGTATCGAACCGAGAAAAGCTCTCTCTGGTGATCGAAAAGCTGCTGACGACGAACGTGCCGATATTTTGCGAAAGGCGATGGGAATGATCATGAAAAAAGATTTTTCGGAAGCGCGGTACCGCAATATCCTTAGATATGTCAACCAGCAGGGAGAAGATCTCCAGAAGAAGAAGAAGAAGAAAGCCGAACAGGAGAATATACCGCCTGTAGATGAAAATTAATAAAGAGCTTGTGATCTGGCAGGGACATAAGCTAACTTCCAAATTTGTTTTCGATAAAGAAATTTGTTTCTAACTTCGTGTGCTTGATTTGTTCCAAGTTCTGTTACACGTATTCAGTTGCCCTTCTTTTGAGTTATATAAGGATCTATTGAGTAAATGTCTCAATTGCTAAAATTGTTTTTAGTTTGTAATACTCCTCGTTGTTTTTCACTCCCCTTCTTTCTCTTAAGCATATTTATTGTGTTATTCAAATGTTTACCTGTGGTGCATTAACATCAAGTATTTTGTTGTGATCTGACAGGGACGCAACCTCAAAACTTCTCATTTTTTAATGTATTTTGTGTATCAGGATCTATTGAGTAAATGTCTCAATTGCTAAAATAGTTTTTAATTTGTAATACTCCTCTTTGTTTTTCACTCCCCTTCTTTCTCTTAGGCATATTTATTGTGTTATTCAAATGCTTACCTGTGGTGCATTAACATCAAGTATTTTGTGATCTGACAGGGGCGCAACGTCAAAGCTTCTCTCATTTTTTAATGTATTTTGTGTATCAGGATCTATTGAGTAAATGTCTCAATTGCCAAAATTGTTTTAAATTTGTAACACTCCTTTGCTTTTCACTCCTCTTCTTTCTCTTAGGCAAACTTGCTGTGTTCATTGGATAGTTTTTATCACGTTTTTGTCAATATGGAAATGCATTTTCAGAGTCAAACTTGGTCGGTTGCAAATTGGGAAATTTTAAACAAAAGGTAATTTTCCATTTTTTCAGAGACAAATCAGCAGAAGTTAAAATATTGGGGCAGGTAAATATATAAATACGTTAAGTTTTCAGCACGTCAGATTTTTTCCATTTTTCACTTGTTTTTATTTGTGATAGAAATGAAGAGCACGAGAGTTAAAAATTCTACCAGCTCGAATTCACATCCTTGGCGCCCTACAGCGACCACAATTCTTTGCTTGAAGTCGATTGAAGAAGCTCTTAGAAGGCACAATGTTGTCCAAGTTGAAGCGAGAAATCAAATGCTTCAGATTCAAGATGTTTGAGAAAAATTGTAAGTCTGGTTTCCCAAATTAGAAGTAAAAGTTTTTGACTTGCTTTCAAATTTGTTTAAGTTAAACGATTGTAGACAGCATTTTTTAACGTTTTCGTGAGTTAGTAATTCTAGAAACTGTGCAATGTTTTTTTAGAATGCAAGAGAAACGGAAAGAAAACGAAGGGAGTGTAGCTCTGGTTTGATTTACAACGGCAAAAACTTGCTCGCGTTCAGGGGATCTCGAGATGACTATGCGGGCTTCGGAAGATTTCTTGCGAGATCAATGTTAACAAGAGAGGAAAGGGAGAAAATGTGTTGGTTTGCTCAGCGAGCGACACAAGAAGGGCGTTTACCAGCCTCTGAAGATGAGCAGAAGGTTTTCAGAGGTATAATAAGTGATTTTTCACGTCTGTGAAAATGTGAAGGTAATTTAAATAGGTGTTTTTTAGAGGCTGTGAGAAGATTTTGTGGAGACAGCCTGTACGCTCTGCGAAGAGTTAAAGATGCTGCGAACTCTGTTGGCATTCATGAGCGGAACGAGAAAATTGGCTCAAAATGAAGTATTCTGTTGTGATCTGACAGGGACGCAACGTCAAATCATCTAATATATGTTTTGTATTTTGTAACGATTTTGTTAGTGAACCTAATCTTTTGTCTTAAGTTTATCTGACCCTTCTGGAAAAAAGTTGTTTCGAGCAATAGAATTTTTAAACTTAGAATTTCTCTTTAGAATTGTCTCAAAAAGCTGTCAATTTCTATCATTCATTTGGGCGGGCTTTGTCAATCCTAACCTTAGATTGGATCTCTGAGATGTCTACAACGTTATTATTTAGGTGCGATCTTAGAAGTAATTGTTTTTGACTTGCTTTCACATATCTTTAATACAAACGGTTGTAGACGTTTTTTTTTGCAACGTTTTCCTGAGTTGAACGAGAAAATAGCATTAAAATAAAGTATTCTGTTGTGATCTGACAGGGACGCAACGTCAAATCTTCTCATTTTTGTTTTTTTTGTAACGCTTTTGTTATTGAACCTAATGTTTTTTTAACGTTCCTACACAGACAGTAAAAAAGTCCAAATTTTATCAGATCCCTCGTGAAAAAGTTTGGTTAAATTTAAAACTTGTTTAGAATTATGTCTCAAAAAGCTGTCGATTTCTATCATTCATCTGGTCGGGCTTTATCAAACTTAACATTAAAATGGAAGGATCTGGCAAAAATTGATTCTTCACTGACTTCAAAATGGGTTGACTCAGCTGGTTTGTCATCACACAAGATAGTCGTAGAGGGATGCTCGGTTGGAAACGAGGACAAAAATTTTGTGCATGGGTTTCTAGATGGCGAGTATGGGAAAAGCATGATGTCTGTTGACTACAAACCAGTAAGTTATCTACCGAGTGGTTCCTTTGATCAGATAGGTTTATTTGCAAAATCGGAGATAGAGAAAGGTGCGGTTGTTAATGGAATAATTCGTGTGTTGGCGGAACTTGTTGAAAGTGAGATTATTGCCGGTTTCAATGATGTTTCTGTGTTGTACAGTAAGCTAAGGAATGTTCAGTGGTTGATGTTGGGACCCATCTCCTTTGTTAACGCGTCTTGCAGACCATATGTTGAATACCGCCAGAAAGGTAAAGTTGTTTACTGTGTTGCTTTAAAAAATATAGCTACTGGAGAAGAACTTTCTGTTTTCTATAATCGACATTTTTTCGGCCGGTTTAACGTAGATTGCCTTTGTCCGTTCAAAAAAGAGCATGGAGATCCTTGCCCAAGTGATCCAGAGCCACTTAGAAAACGTAGAAAGATTGCAGATGCTGCCGATAGTTCTACACCTGTTAACCTTAAGCAAGATAGCCTACATGAAAAACCAATAAGAAAAATTTTTATCGAAAAACTCCCTCCTAGGCGTATGCTGTACGCAAATTTTGAATCAACACCTATCGTTAGCGAAGAAATTGAGGAATACTTAAGTTACGATTCTTTCTTTGGTGAAATAGAATTGACCCCTAGTCCGATTAAAGATAATAATTCTCCTGCAGTACTTACCAATTCATCAATAATAAGCGCCCAAGACTCCGATTTGAGTGAAAATGTTAAATTAGACAATGTTGTCTGCTCAACGCCATTAAGGCTTGATGTGTTTGAAGAAGATGAAGTTCAGGAAACGATAGAATCCCCGCCGCCTACTTTTCTTTACTTGTTTCAGGATGAAGGAACTTCATTGTTTGACGGCAGCCCAACATCTACAGAAAGTTCATGAAAGAGTTTGAGTTGCTTTCAGATAAGCATAGGTTGTCAAAAGTTGCGCGAGATGATTTTATGAAGCTCTTTGCTAAAAGTTTGCCAGTACCAAATAATGTGTTTTCTAAATTAACGATTCCTGTTCTACCGACAATTTCTACCGAACGTTTTGAATCTGCAAAATTCTGTTCTGTCGATATAAAGACCCAATTAGAATTAATTTTAAGTAAAAATGTGGCTTATATTAATAGTTCCTGGAGTAAAGAATATTCATGGAACAATAGTTGGAACTTCTGCTCAGCTCCTGAGATACAGCTTGTTTTAAACATTGATGGAGCCCCTCTATTTAAGTCCTCTAAGATCTCTGTCTGGCCGGTGTGGGTGCAAATTTTTAACTTACCGCCTAAGTTGAGAGGCTCTTTTGCAAATATGTCGCTTTTAGGTCTTTGGCATGGCAAAAGTAAACCTGAGTTTTCTAAAATGCTACCGCTCATTCTATTTGAGTTGGAGTCTTTGAATGAAGCAAAAATGAGTTTGAATGATCTAGGTGCGCTTAAGTTTCGAATAAGGTCAATTGTAGCCGATATGCCTGCTAAAGCTTGTGTTCTTTGCATGATTCAATTCAACGGTTACTCATCGTGTCCTCATTGTTATATGAAAGGCTTCGCTCAAAATCATAGAATGCTGTTTCCTGTTAATAAGAGTTTTAAGCTGCGTGAAAACGCCGACTTTCAAGCTTGTGGTTACATTGCTGAAAAAACGAAAACAACTAAGTGCGGTGTCAAGTCCTCTACTCCCTTAAACAGCGTTTTAAGTTTACCATGGGAATGCCCTGTTGATCCCATGCATCAAGTTTTTCTCGGTACAGGTAAAGTTCTTACTAAATTAATGGTTTCCTTGACCAAAGGTGTTATGCTAAGAGATGCTGAAAATTTGCTGAAGAGTGTTAAGATACCTTTTGACATCCAACATAGATTGAAATCGTTGTCTGATATTAAGTTTTGGAAGGCATTTGATTTTAAAGTTTTCTTCTTTCATGTTGGACCCCTTGTCTATAGAAAAATAAGCGTTCCAAGAAAATACTACAAAAGTTTTTGCCTTCTTTCAATAGCGATCAGGCTTTTGTCAGAGGTAGAGCCCGAATCAGACGAAATTGAATCTGCAGGATCTTTAATTGAGGAATTTTTTGATCATTTTCTAGAGCTTTACCGAGAAGATTCACAGTCTTTCAACTTTCACACCATGCGACATCTTTGTGAACAAGTAAAACGAAACGGACCTCTTTGGTTTTTTTCGGCGTTCTGCTTTGAGTCAGCTAATCATCATTTATTAAGCGCTGTACAGGGCACTGTTAAAGAACCTGAAGCCATAGTCGAGCAGTTTATTAAACACCAAGCGGCCGTGGAAAAAATTGAAAAATCAGACACTTATAAATGCTTAAAAGGGTTGACTTTGGTGGATACTGAAACAGTTCAATTTTGTCAAGAGTTTAATGTAGATTTCTTTTTTTCGAGGTACATCAATGGGCGCGGTCAGTGTTTTGGCTCACTTTCTTACACCAGATTAGGAAAAAATTTAAGTGAATGTATCTTTCAGCTGTCGGACGGCCGTTTCTTTTTTGTTAGAACTTACTTCTCTGGCCCAGAGGGAATTTTTGCAGTAGGGAGATACAGCAAATATGTGAATGAAGTCGATGTGACACATTCAAAAAAAAGCTTTGGGTTCTTCTTTGAACTGTTTGGACTTGATTCTTGGGCAAAAGTTGGGGTTTATGATATAAAGTATAAAACTGTGGTTTTTTGCGAAGGCTCCTTGACTCTCGTGAGTGTTATCAAAGAGGGCTTTGAACATAACTAGACAAAAAACTTTGCTGTTTTGTGGCTGCTTTTGTGATTGTTTGAAAACTGAAATAATTGAAAAAAACAGACTGAGCTGACAGGGCCGGTTTGTACTGAAAATTATTATTGATATAATCACTAAGTTAGATTTTTGTTTAGTGGGTCCATCGTAATAATTGGCGACAGCAATCTGGTGCGGTTGGAGGATCAACTGTTCGCTGATAACTTACTGGCTCCATACCCCATCACTCTTCATTGTAGACCTGGTTTGCGTGCAGTGCACATGGATTCAGAGGATCTTGTATACTGCGCTAAGTTTACGCATTGCATTATCAACCTAGCGAACAATGATATCTCTAACCATCCCACAAAATCATGGATAGTTGCCGAAACCCCACTCAAAACTGCTGCTAGATTAGGTGGTTTTGCTCAACAACTCAAATCCAAAAATGTTGATGTTAAAGTGATTGGCTTGCTTCCAAGGCCTGATGTGCATATCAAGTTGGTATCTGAGACAAATCAATATCTCTCTGGTTACTTTGGTGTTGACTACGTTGGTCCGAGATATATTCATGAAAATCATTTTTTCACACCTAACAGACCAAATGACCTGGCACATCTAAATGACGATGGACAAAAAAGAGTTCTATCACTCTATCTAAGAATTGTGCGTGACAGGTTCAAATTCCAGCCTTCGGAATAAGTTAGGTTAGGTTGCTGTCACTGGCAAAGATAATCAAAGATTAAAAAAAATGGTTCAGATAAAATATGTCTCTGAGAAAAGCAAAGAAAACTGAAACGTGAAAAAATCTTCAAAAAATTTAAAATTACATCAAACAAACAAAAAAAACTTAATATTTTTGCTTGGTATGTTAATGCTGCTTCAATTATCTGAAATGACCTAATAAAATTTGAAAAATACTTAAAACGAAAAAAATAAATTGAAACTACAAAAACGATAGAAAATGAAAATGACAAAAAAAACCAAAAAAAAATTAATACCTTTCTTCTGCTTGCTTGTTACTTTAAACTTTTGCTTCAATTGTCTGAATTCCTATAACAATTTTTGAAAAATATTTCAAAAAATTAATTTAAACGACAAAAACAAAAAAAACTAAGAACTTCCAACTGCTTGCTTATTATGTTAATGCTGCTTCATTTATCTGAAATATCCTAATAGAATTTGAAAAATACTTTAAAACGAAAAAAAGAATTGAAAACTACAAAAACGAAAAAAAATTGAACACGACAAAAACACCAAAAAAACTAAGAACTTCCATTTGCTTGCTTGTTATGTTAATGCTGCTTCAATTATCTGAAATAACCTAATAAAATTTGAAAAATACTTCGAAACGAAAAAATAAATTGAAAACTACGAAACGAAAAATTGAAAACGACAAAAACACCAAAAAAAAACTTCCATCTGCTTGCTTGTTATGTTAATGCTGCTTCCATTATCTGAAATAACCTAATAGAATTTGAAAAATACCTCAAAACAAAAAAAAAATTGAAAACTACAAAAACGAAAAAAATTTAAAACGACAAAAACACTAAAAAAAATTAAAGACCTTTCATCTGCTTGCTTGTTACGTTAAACTTTCGCTTCAACTGTCTGAATTCCTATAACAATTTTGAAAAATATTTCAAGAAAGTAATTAAAACGACAAAAACAAAAAAACTAAGAACTTCCATCTGCTTGCTTATTATGTCAATGCTGCTTCAATTATCTGAAATACCCTAATAGAATTTGAAAAAAAATTCAAAACGAAAAAAAAATGAAAAACTACAAAAACGAAAAAATTGAAAACGACAAAAACACCAAAAAAACTTAGAATTCCATTTGCTTGCTTCTTATGTTAATGCTGCTTCAATTATCTGAAGTAACCTAATAAAATTTGAAAAATACTTCGAAACGAAAAATTAAATTGAAAATTACGAAACGAAAAATTGAAAACGACAAAAACACCAAAAAAAATAAAAACTTCCATCTGCTTGCTTGTTATGTTAATGCTGCTTCAATTATCTGAAATACCCTAATAGATTATGAAAAATACTTCAAAACGAAAAAAAATTCAAAAACTACAAAAACAAAAAAAAAAAACAAACGACAAAAACAGCAAAAAAACTAGTGAGAAAAAACAGCTTGAAAAAAGCTCTATGCGATCTGTCAGGGACGTATAGAACAGCTTCAGTCAAACAAAATACCGTGTGTTTGTAGTTTCTTTGTGCTGCTGGTTGTTTTTCCAGGATCTGACGACACCCGACCTTGGTCGACTGACATGGATGGCTGGAGGGTCTCCTGGCTTCTTCAACCCGGTGAGGTTGGTCTGTTTTGGCGCCTTTTTTGCGCCTTTTTTTTCTTAGGTGTTTTGTTTGGGCTTTTGCTTTGCCCACGTGTTTGCCTGCGCCTTCTTAGGACTAGGTCTTTGAGCGCTTTTTGCGCTATCCCCCCACTAGGCTTTTGGCGCAGGCCCTAGGTGTTGCTTTGCTTGGCTTTGCTCTTGGCTTTGGGTGCTTAGGTTATTAGGTTATGGGTGGGAGGGCTCTTTTTGCCTGTGCCGGTTTTTTGCCCCGTTTTGTTCCCCCTGCCCCCCTAGGTGTTCGGCACAGGCATTAGGTTTTGGTTTTTTTGGGCTATGCTTTTGCCCTGGTGTGCTTTGGCTCGGTGTGGGGGGTGACCATGCACTTTTGTGCATGGTTTTTTTTGCTGCTGTTCTGTTGTGTTCAGTTTTCTTTTTTCTTCAGGATCTGACGACAGCCGAGGACGAGGAGAGGACACCTGGATCTGGAGCGGCTCAGTGGCGGGGCTGGCTGGAGGGTCTCCTGGCTTCTTCAACCCGGTGAAGTTGGTCTGTTTTGGCGCCTTTTTTGCGCCTTTTTTTCTTTGGTGTTTTGTTTGGGCTTTTGCTTTGCCCACGTGTTTGCCTGCGCCTTCTTAGGACTAGGTCTTTGAGCGCTTTTTGCGCTATCCCCCCACTAGGCTTTTGGCGCAAGCCCTAGGTGTTGCTTTGCTTGGCTTTGCTCTTGGCTTTGGGTGCTTAGGTTATGGGTGGGAGGGCTCTTTTTGCCTGTGCCGGTTTTTTGCACCGTTTTGTTCCCCTGCCCCCTTAGGTGTTCGGCACAGGCATTAGGTTTTGGTTTTTTTGGGCTTTGCTTTTGCCCTGGGTGCTTTGGCTCGGTGTGGGGGGTGACCATGCACTTTTGTGCATGGTTTTTTTTTGCTGCTGTTCTGTTGTGTTCAGTTTTCTTTTTTCTTCAGGATCTGACGACAGCCGAGGACGAGGAGAGGACACCTGGATCTGGAGCGGCTCAGTGGCGGGGCTGGCTGGAGGGTCTCCTGGCTTCTTCAACCCGGTGAGGTTGGTCTGTTTTGGCGCCTTTTTTGCGCCTTTTTTTCTTAGGTGTTTTGTTTGGGCTTTTGCTTTGCCCACGTGTTTGCCTGCGCCTTCTTAGGACTAGGTCTTTGAGCGCTTTTTGCGCTATCCCCCCCACTAGGCTTTTGGCGCAGGCCCTAGGTGTTGCTTTGCTTGGCTTTGCTCTTGGCTTTGGGTGCTTAGGTTATGGGTGGGAGGGCTCTTTTTGCCTGTGCCGGTTTTTTGCCCCGTTTTGTTCCCCCTGCCCCCTTAGGTGTTCGGCACAGGCATTAGGTTTTGGTTTTTTTTGGGCTTTGCTTTTGCCCTGGTGTGCTTTGGCTCGGTGTGGGGGGTGACCATGCACTTTTGTGCATGGTTTTTTTTTGCTGCTGTTCTGTTGTGTTCAGTTTTCTGTTTTCTTCAGGATCTGACGACAGCCGAGGACGAGGAGAGGACAGCTGGATCTGGAGCGGCTCAGTGGCGGGGCTGCCTGGAGGGTCTCCTGGCTTCTTCAACCCCGTGAGGTTGGTCTGTTTTGGCGCCTTTTTTGGGCCTTTTTTTCTTAGGTGTTTTGTTTGGGCTTTTGCTTTGCCCACGTGTTTGCCTGCGCCTTCTTAGGACTAGGTCTTTGAGCGCTTTTTGCGCTATCCCCCCACTAGGCTTTTGGCGCAGGCCCTAGGTGTTGCTTTGCTTGGCTTTGCTCTTGGCTTTGGGTGCTTAGGTTATGGGTGGGAGGTCTCTTTTTGCCTGTGCCGGTTTTTTGCCCAGTTTTGTTCCCCCTGCCCCCTTAGGTGTTCGGCACAGGCATTAGGTTTTGGTTTTTTTTTGGGCTTTGCTTTTGCCCTGGTGTGCTTTGGCTCGGTGGGTGGGGGGTGACCATGCACTTTTGTGCATGGTTTTTTTTGCTGCTGTTCTGTTGTGTTCAGTTTTCTTTTTTCTTCAGGATCTGACGACAGCCGAGGACGAGGAGAGGACACCTGGATCTGGAGCGGCTCAGTGGCGGGGCTGGCTGGAGGGTCTCCTGGCTTCTTCAACCCGGTGAGGTTGGTCTGTTTTGGCGCCTTTTTCGCGCCTTTTTTTCTTAGGTGTTTTGTTTGGGCTTTTGCTTTGCCCACGTGTTTGCCTGCGCCTTCTTAGGACTAGGTCTTTGAGCGCTTTTTGCGCTATCCCCCCCACTAGGCTTTTGGCGCAGGCCCTAGGTGTTGCTTTGCTTGGCTTTGCTCTTGGCTTTGGGTGCTTAGGTTATGGGTGGGAGGGCTCTTTTTGCCTGTGCCGGTTTTTTGCCCCGTTTTGTTCCCCCTGCCCCCTAAGGTGTTCGGCACAGGCATTAGGTTTTGGTTTTTTTGGGCTTTGCTTTTGCCCTGGTGTGCTTTGGCTCGGTGTGGGGGGTGACCATGCACTTTTGTGCATGGTTTTTTTTGCTGCTGTTCTGTTGTGTTCAGTTTGCTTTTTTCTTCAGGATCTGACGACAGCCGAGGACGAGGAGAGGACACCTGGATCTGGAGCGGCTCAGTGGCGGGGCTGGCTGGAGGGTCTCCTGGCTTCTTCAACCCGATGAGGTTGGTCTGTTTTGGCGCCTTTTTTGCGCCTTTTTTTCTTAGGTATTTTGTTTGGGCTTTTGCTTTGCCCACGTGTTTGCCTGCGCCTTCTTAGGACTAGGTCTTCGAGCGCTTTTTGCGCTATCCCCCCCACTAGGCTTTTGGCGCAGGCCCTAGGTGTTGCTTTGCTTGGCTTTGCTCTTGGCTTTGGGTGCTTAGGTAATGGGTGGGAGGGCTCTTTTTGCCTGTGCCGGTTTTTTGCCCCGTTTTGTTCCCCCTGCCCCCTTAGGTGTTCGGCACAGGCATTAGGTTTTGGTTTTTTTGGGCTTTGCTTTTGCCCTGGTGTGCTTTGGCTCGGTGTGGGGGGTGACCATGCACTTTTGTGCATGGTTTTTTTTGCTGCTGTTCTGTTGTGTTCAGTTTTCTTTTTTCTTCAGGATCTGACGACAGCCGAGGACGAGGAGAGGACACCTGGATCTGGAGCGGCTCAGTGGCGGAGCTGGCTGGAGGGTCTCCTGGCTTCTTCAACCCGGTGAGGTTGGTCTGTTTTGGCGCCTTTTTTGCGCCTTTTTTTTCTTAGGTGTTTTGTTTGGGCTTTTGCTTTGCCCACGTGTTTGCCTGCGCCTTCTTAGGACTAGGTCTTTGAGCGCTTTTTGCTCTATCCCCCCACTAGGCTTTTGGCGCAGGCCCTAGGTGTTGCTTTGCTTGGCTTTGCTCTTGGCTTTGGGTGCTTAGGTTATGGGTGGGAGGGCTCTTTTTGCCTGTGCCGGTTTTTTGCCCCGTTTTGTTCCCCCTGCCCCCTTAGGTGTTCGGCACAGGCATTAGGTTTTGGTTTTTTTTGGGCTTTGCTTTTGCCCTGGTGTGCTTTGGCTCGGTGTGGGGGGTGACCATGCACTTTTGTGCATGGTTTTTTTGCTGCTGTTCTGTTGTGTTCAGTTTTCTCTTTTCTTCAGGATCTGACGACAGCCGAGGACGAGGAGAGGACACCTGGATCTGGAGCGGCTCAGTGGCGGGGCTGGCTGGAGGGTCTCCTGGCTTCTTCAACCCGGTGAGGTTGGTCTGTTTTGGCGCCTTTTTTGCGCCTTTTTTTTCTTAGGTGTTTTGTTTGGGCTTTTGCTTTGCCCACGTGTTTGCCTGCGCCTTCTTAGGACTAGGTCTTTGAGCGCTTTTTGCGCTATCCCCCCACTAGGCTTTTGGCGCAGGCCCTAGGTGTTGCTTTGCTTGGCTTTGCTCTTGGCTTTGGGTGCTTAGGTTATGGGTGGGAGGGCTCTTTTTGCCTGTGCCGGTTTTTTGCCCCGTTTTGTTCCCCCTGCCCCCTTAGGTGTTCGGCACAGGCATTAGGTTTTGGTTTTTTTTGGGCTTTGCTTTTGCCCTGGTGTGCTTTGGCTCGGTGTGGGGGGTGACCATGCACTTTTGTGCATGGTTTTTTTTGCTGCTGTTCTGTTGTGTTCAGTTTTCTTTTTTCTTCAGGATCTGACGACAGCCGAGGACGAGGAGAGGACACCTGGATCTGGAGCGGCTCAGTGGCGGGGCTGGCTGGAGGGTCTCCTGGCTTCTTCAACCCGGTGAGGTTGGTCTGTTTTGGCGCCTTTTTTGCGCCTTTTTTTCTTAGGTGTTTTGTTTGGGCTTTTGCTTTGCCCACGTGTTTGCCTGCGCCTTCTTAGGACTAGTTCTTCGAGCGCTTTTTGCGCTATCCCCCCACTAGGCTTTTGGCGCAGGCCCTAGGTGTTGCTTTGCTTGGCTTTGCTCTTGGCTTTGGGCGCTTAGGTTATGGGTGGGAGGGCTCTTTTTGCCTGTGCCGGTTTTTTGCCCAGTTTTGTTCCCCCTGCCCCCTTAGGTGTTCGGCACAGGCATTAGGTTTTGGTTTTTTTTTGGGCTTTGCTTTTGCCCTGGTGTGCTTTGGCTCGGTGGGGGGGGGGTGACCATGCACTTTTGTGCATGGTTTTTTTTTGCTGCTGTTCTGTTGTGTTCAGTTTTCTTTTTTCTTCAGGATCTGACGACAGCCGAGGAGAGGACACCTGGATCTGGAGCGGCTCAGTGGCGGGGCTGGCTGGAGGGTCTCCTGGCTTCTTCAACCCGGTGAGGTTGGTCTGTTTTGGCGCCTTTTTTGCGCTTTTTTTTCTTAGGTGTTTTGTTTGGGCTTTTGCTTTGCCCACGTGTTTGCCTGCGCCTTCTTAGGACTAGTTCTTCGAGCGCTTTTTGCGCTATCCCCCCACTAGGCTTTTGGCGCAGGCCCTAGGTGTTGCTTTGCTTGGCTTTGCTCTTGGCTTTGGGTGCTTAGGTTATGGGTGGGAGGGCTCTTTTTGCCTGTGCCGGTTTTTTGCCCCGTTTTGTTCCCCCTGCCCCCTTAGGTGTTCGGCACAGGCATTAGGTTTTGGTTTTTTTTGGGCTTTGCTTTTGCCCTGGTGTGCTTTGGCTCGGTGTGGGGGGTGATCATGCACTTTTGTGCATGGTTTTTTTTGCTGCTGTTCTGTTGTGTTCAGTTTTCTTTTTTCTTCAGGATCTGACGACAGCCGAGGACGAGGAGAGGACACCTGGATCTGGAGCGGCTCAGTGGCGGGGCTGGCTGGAGGGTCTCCTGGCTTCTTCAACCCGGTGAGGTTGGTCTGTTTTGGCGCCTTTTTTGCGCCTTTTTTTCTTAGGTGTTTTGTTTGGGCTTTTGCTTTGCCCACGTGTTTGCCTGCGCCTTCTTAGGACTAGTTCTTCGAGCGCTTTTTGCGCTATCCCCCCACTAGGCTTTTGGCGCAGGCCCTAGGTGTTGCTTTGCTTGGCTTTGCTCTTGGCTTTGGGCGCTTAGGTTATGGGTGGGAGGGCTCTTTTTGCCTGTGCCGGTTTTTTGCCCAGTTTTGTTCCCCCTGCCCCCTTAGGTGTTCGGCACAGGCATTAGGTTTTGGTTTTTTTTTGGGCTTTGCTTTTGCCCTGGTGTGCTTTGGCTCGGTGGGGGGGGGGGTGACCATGCACTTTTGTGCATGGTTTTTTTTGCTGCTGTTCTGTTGTGTTCAGTTTTCTTTTTTCTTCAGGATCTGACGACAGCCGAGGAGAGGACACCTGGATCTGGAGCGGCTCAGTGGCGGGGCTGGCTGGAGGGTCTCCTGGCTTCTTCAACCCGGTGAGGTTGGTCTGTTTTGGCGCCTTTTTTGCGCCTTTTTTTCTTAGGTGTTTTGTTTGGGCTTTTGCTTTGCCCACGTGTTTGCCTGCGCCTTCTTAGGACTAGGTCTTTGAGCGCTTTTTGCGCTATCCCCCCACTAGGCTTTTGGCGCAGGCCCTAGGTGTTGCTTTGCTTGGCTTTGCTCTTGGCTTTGGGTGCTTAGGTTATGGGTGGGAGGGCTCTTTTTGCCTGTGCCGGTTTTTTGCCCCGTTTTGTTCCCCCTGCCCCCTTAGGTGTTCGGCACAGGCATTAGGTTTTGCTTTTTTTGGGCTTTGCTTTTGCCCTGGTGTGCTTTGGCTCGGTGTGGGGGGTGACCATGCACTTTTGTGCATGGTTTTTTTTGCTGCTGTTCTGTTGTGTTCAGTTTTCTTTTTTCTTCAGGATCTGACGACAGCCGAGGACGAGGAGAGGACACCTGGATCTGGAGCGGCTCAGTGGCGGGGCTGGCTGGAGGGTCTCCTGGCTTCTTCAACCCGGTGAGGTTGGTCTGTTTTGGCGCCTTTTTTGCGCCTTTTTTTTCTTAGGTGTTTTGTTTGGGCTTTTGCTTTGCCCACGTGTTTGCCTGCGCCTTCTTAGGACTAGGTCTTTGAGCGTTTTTTGCGTTATCCCCCCCCACTAGGCTTTTGGCGCAGGCCCTAGGTGTTGCTTTGCTTGGCTTTGCTCTTGGCTTTGGGTGCTTAGGTTATGGGTGGGAGGGCTCTTTTTGCCTGTGCCGGTTTTTTGCCCCGTTTTGTTCCCCCTGCCCCCTTAGGTGTTCGGCACAGGCATTAGGTTTTGGTTTTTTTGGGCTTTGCTTTTGCCCTGGTGTGCTTTGGCTCGGTGTGGGGGTGACCATGCACTTTTGTGCATGGTTTTTTTTGCTGCTGTTCTGTTGTGTTCAGTTTTCTTTTTTCTTCAGGATCTGACGACAGCCGAGGACGAGGAGAGGACACCTGGATCTGGAGCGGCTCAGTGGCGGGGCTGGCTGGAGGGTCTCCTGGCTTCTTCAACCCGGTGAGGTTGGTCTGTTTTGGCGCCTTTTTTGTGCCTTTTTTTTCTTAGGTGTTTTGTTTGGGCTTTTGCTTTGCCCACGTGTTTGCCTGCGCCTTCTTAGGACTAGGTCTTTGAGCGCTTTTTGCGCTATCCCCCCACTAGGCTTTTGGCGCAGGCCCTAGGTGTTGCTTTGCTTGGCTTTGCTCTTGGCTTTGGGTGCTTAGGTTATGGGTGGGAGGGCTCTTTTTGCCTGTGCCGGTTTTTTGCCCAGTTTTGTTCCCCCTGCCCCCTTAGGTGTTCGGCACAGGCATTAGGTTTTGGTTTTTTTTGGGCTTTGCGTTTGCCCTGGTGTGCTTTGGCTCGGTGTGGGGGTGACCATGCACTTTTGTGCATGGTTTTTTTTGCTGCTGTTCTGTTGTGTTCAGTTTTCTTTTTCTTCAGGATCTGACGACAGCCGAGGACGAGGAGAGGACACCTGGATCTGGAGCAGCTCAGTGGCGGGGCTGGCTGGAGGGTCTCCTGGCTTCTTCAACCCGGTGAGGTTGGTCTGTTTTGGCGCCTTTTTTGCGCCTTTTTTTCTTAGGTGTTTTGTTTGGGCTTTTGCTTTGCCCACGTGTTTGCCTGCGCCTTCTTAGGACTAGGTCTTTGAGCGCTTTTTGCGCTATCCCCCCACTAGGCTTTTGGCGCAGGCCCTAGGTGTTGCTTTGCTTGGCTTTGCTCTTGGCTTTGGGTGCTTAGGTTATGGGTGGGAGGGCTCTTTTTGCCTGTGCCGGTTTTTTGCCCCGTTTTGTTCCCCCTGCCCCCTTAGGTGTTCGGCACAGGCATTAGGTTTTGGTTTTTTTGGGCTTTGCTTTTGCCCTGGTGTGCTTTGGCTCGGTGTGGGGGGTGACCATGCACTTTTGTGCATGGTTTTTTTTGCTGCTGTTCTGTTGTGTTCAGTTTTCTTTTTTCTTCAGGATCTGACGACAGCCGAGGACGAGGAGAGGACACCCGTAAACGACACCGAAAACGATCAGGAAACGAAACCAGTCAACAGAAAGAGAAGAATGAAAATGTTTGAAAAAAAAAATGAAAAAAAAACGGAAGAAGAAGAACAGCTTTTTTGATGCTCTAGATTGATAACTCTGATGCCTTTTTATTGCTCTTCTTGTGATGCTCTTTTATTTTTCTTTGTATATTCAAAATTTTTGAGCCTTTTTTTCTTGCATAGGATAGGTATCTAGGCTTTATAAGATAGGTTTCTAGGCTCTATTGCGGTTTTTTGGAGTCTCAACGGCTATTATTTGGCGCTTTTTTTAACGTCTTTTAAATTTTTGAGACGTTTTTTTTGGCTTTTTTTTAATGGTGTTTGGATGTTAATCTTGCAAGAATCTTGCAAGTTTTGGATGTTAATCTTGCAAGAATCTTGCAAGACGGATGTTAATCTTGCAAGATTCTTGCAAGCCGATGTTAATCTTGCAAGATCTTGCAAGATTCTTGCAAGAATCTTGCAAGATTATGCATAATCTTGCAAGATTCTTGCAAGATTCTTGCAAGATCTTGCAAGATTAACATCCGTTTCCGACTCAGGGTAGATCTTATATATTTAGCGTTGAATTTAGCGTAGATCTTACATAAATTCAACGCATTCAACGCTAATCTTACATAATTTTGCGTTGAATTTTGGCGGAGATCTTACATATTTAGCGTTGAATTTAGCGTAGATCTTACATATATTCAACGCATTCAACGCTAATCTTACATAATTTTGCGTTGAATTTTGGCGTAGATCTTACATATTTAGCGTTGAATTTTAGCCTAGATCTTACATATTTAGCGTTGAATTTAGCGTAGATCTTACATAAATTCAACGCATTCAACGCCAATCTTACATATTTTGCGTTGAATTTTGGCGTAGATCTTACATATTTAGCGTTGAATTTTAGCCTAGATCTTACATATTTAGCGTTGAATTTAGCGTAGATCTTACATAAATTCAACGCATTCAACGCCAATCTTACATATTTTTGCGTTGAATTTTTGTGTAGATCTTACATATTTAGCGTTGAATTTTAGCGTAGATCCTACATATTTAGCGTTGAATTTTAGCGTAGATCTTACATAATTTTGCGTTGAGTTTTGGCGTAGATTTTACATATTTAGCGTTGAATTTTAGCGTAGATCTTACATCTTTAGCGTTGAATTTAGCGTAGCTCTTACATATTTAGCGTTCAACTTAGCGTACATCTTACATAAATTCAACGCATTCCACGCCAATCTTATATATTTTGCGTTGAAAGTTGGCGTAGATCTTACAAATTTAGCGTTGAATTTAGCGTAGATCTTACATAAATTCAACGCATTCAACGCCAATCTTACATAATTTTGCGTTGAATTTTGGCGTAGATCTTACATATTTAGCGTTGAATTTTAGCGTAGATCTTACATATTTAGCGTTGAATTTAGCGTAGATCTTACATAAATTCAACGCATTCAACGCCAATCTTACATAATTTTGCGTTGAATTTTGGCGTAGATCTTACATATTTAGCGTTGAATTTTAGCGTAGATCTTACATATTTAGCGTTGAATTTAGCGTAGATCTTACATAAATTCAACGCATTCCACGCCAATCTTATATATTTTGCGTTGAAAGTTGGCGTAGATCTTACAAATTTAGCGTTGAATTTAGCGTAGATCTTACATAAATTCAACGCATTCAACGCCAATCTTACATAATTTTGCGTTGAATTTTGGCGTAGATCTTACATATTTAGCGTTGAATTTTAGCGTAGATCTTACATATTTAGCGTTGAATTTAGCGTAGGTCTTACATAATTTCAACGCATTCAACGCCAATCTTACATATTTTGGGTTGAATTTTAGCGTAGATCTTACATATTTAGCGTTGAATTTAGCGTAGATTTTACATAAATTCAACGCATTCAACGCCAATCTTACATATTTTTGCGTAGAGTTTTGGCGTAGATCTTACAAAATTAAGGTTGAACTTTTTGAATTCCGTTTCAGACCACTTTATGATTTCAAAAGTTTTTCAAGTTTTTTTTTCAAAAAGTCAATTTTTTCACTGTTTCGATACCTATACTTCACAGGTGAGAAAAGCAAAGTCAGCAAAAAACCACTTTTTTGTGCTCTTTTATAGTGCAAAATCCATTTAAGATCATTTTACGATTTCAAAATTTTTCAAGTTTTTTTTTTCAAAAAGTCAATTTTTTAACTGTTTCGTGTTTCGACCCTATACTGCACAGGTGAGAAAAATCACTTTTTAGTGCTCTCTCAAAGTGCAAAATCCATTTCAGACCATTTTACGATTTCAATACTTTTTCAAGTTTTTTTTTTCGAAAAATTAATTTTTTTACTGTTTCGACCCCTATGCTGAAAAGGTGAGAAACGTGAAGTCAGAGAAAAATCATTTTTAATGCTCTTTTATAGTGAAAAATTCAATTGAGAGCATTTTACGATTTCAAAATTTTTTCAAGTTTTTTTTCGAAAAATTAATTTTTTCACTATTTCGAACCCTATACTCCTAAGGTGAGAAACAAGAAGTCAGAAAAAAACTTTTTTAGTGCTCTTTTATAGGCTAAATTCAACAAAATATATGCAAGTTCTACGCTTAATTCAATGCAATGTATGTAAGATCTACGCTAAAATCAACGCAAAATATGTAAGATCTACGCTAATTTCAACGCAAAATATGTCAGATCTACGCTTTATAAGGATTGCGGCTCTTAAGGATACCAAGGTACGGTGGCGCAATGGTAGAAGAGGCGACAAGTAAACAGGAGGTCATTGGTTCGAGTCCCATACCCAGAGTTCTACGCGTTGATTTTTTGTAAGATCAACGCTAAATTCAACGCAAAAATATGTAAGATCTACGCTAAATTCAACGCTAATTATGTAAGATCTACGCTAAATTCTACGCTAAATATGTAAGATCAACGCTAAATTCAACGCAAAAATATGTAAGATCTACGCTAAATTCAACGCTAATTATGTAAGATCTACGCTAAATTCTACGCTAAATATGTAAGATCTACGCTAAATTCAACTAAATATGTAAGATCAGCGGCAACTAGCGTTGACAAGTTGGAAAATTCACCGCCATTTCTTACATAATTTTGCGTTGAATGCGTTGAATTTTTGTCTTCAAATTCAACGCATTCAACGCAAAATTATGTAAGAAAATTGCGGTGAATTTTCCGACTTGTCAACGCTAGTTGCCGCTGATCTTACATAGTTTTGGCCAAATTCCTCGGCCCGGGAAGGTGTACGAATTTTCAATTCCCGGGTCGAGGTGTCACCGCCATTCAACGCTAAATTATGTAAGATAAGCGGTGAACGCGGAAAAATTTTGTAAGATAAGCGGTGAATGCGGTGAAATTACATAAATCAGGCGGTGAATGCGGTGAAAAAAACCTTTATCGCCTGCTAGCGGTGAAATTACATAATTTCACCGCTGAATTTAGCGGTGAAATTACATAAATTCACCGCATTCACCGCATTTCACCGCAAAATTATGTACGAAATTTGCGGTGAAAAAACTAACATTTCATCGCTTATCTTACATATTTTTCCGATTTTTTTCTCGAACCGGATTAACCAGAGTAGTTGAATTTGTGACCCTGTAGTCAACCCTAACCCTTGTGACTAACGTTAACTTAGCCCTGGGGTAGCTTCTGCTGATGCACTCAATAACAACCGTGTCGTTCTCAGATGCCAACACTTCCTTGTCTTTGTCGTTCACAATTTCCCTCGTTCTCGCATTCCTCAGCTCAACCTCCACATCTAAACAAAAATATATTCATGTTAGTCTAAATACACCACAATAAATGAACACAATACTGACAGGCACCCACGAATAATAATGAAAGTGTGAAAACACCACTTTGCGGCAACTTTAACCCCCTCTGCGTTCTCTTCAGTTTTTTCACATTTTGTGCCCAAATCAGCTATGCCTTTACCTTTACTCTCGTGAGTTTGGAATATTTAAGATAATTGTGGATTCTACCCAGGCTGAAGTTCCAGACGGAATCAAGTATGCCCAGGCCGAAGATTAATGCACTATGGGGGCATCGTGCGTTCAAAATTACATAGTCTGGAAACATCGAAAGTCTAACCATGAACGCACAAAAGTCTCCAGACAAACGCACTATTTTTTCAGCCTTGTTGAAGAAATTAATACCCATGAGATGACATCTAGCACTTTTACTCCAGAGTAAACACTCTAGTGGGAGCCTTCAAGGCAGAAAGCCGAAACTCACTTGAGTTGGTTTTTTTAAGAAAGGAAAATGTCGAAGGCAAAAAGAATTGCACCAGTCATTTGCGTTGTATTTTAAGACTCCTACTTCTGGTGTTATTGAAAGCAAGTGAAGTTTAAAAAAATCCAATTCTTGCATTTCCAGCCAAAGTTCGTAATACTTAGCCAGAAATACTTTTGAGTTAACGCAAAAATTTTTAAAACTCTACTAACCAGTTAATAATTTAATAAAATTCATATACATATCGATAAATAACAAACAGTTTATTATAAATTACTATCTGTAGTTATTGTAGTTTGTCTGACTTTGATTGCATAAAATTCTGGACGTGAACGCACGAAATCTGTTGTAGGTATAAAAGTCTAGTGAACGCACAAAAATCGGATGTATTGATGAAAATCAGCACAGGAACGCAAAAAAATCTGGAGAAGATAAGAAAGTTTGGTGAACGCACAAATGTTCGAACATAATTGCACGAAAATTGGGTGAACGCATAAAAGTCTGGACGTAAAATCTTTCCGTTTGGAACGGTCTAGACGAAGACGTCTTCCATCTGAGATGGTCTGGATATGCCGGTTTCCGTCTGGGACCTAAACTTGGATATTGGCAACAATGAAGTAAAGTCAAAGTTTTTGAAAATCGTATCTACTGAAATCCAATAAACTCGAAAGAAATTCAAATTTGCTTAAGGTCCCGTCTTCTTGTCTTGTTTGTAATGAAATCGTTCCTGAGATTCATATCTAGGACGGACGGAGTTCATATCGCATTCATAGAACATTAAACATCAAGTAGCATAGCAAAACTGACTAACAATGGACGAATTGCTCTCGAGTGACTGGGAGGCAAACAATTTAGAAGGGAGCATAAATTCGAAAATTTCTATGCAGTAAATGGCGAACGTATTTACAATAATTACTTCAAAGTTCCCTCAAGAGCAATTAAGACTCAAATCAGAATCAACGGAAAAGTGTTGTCTAGACATTTTAAAACACTCATTATGCAAAATATTGAAAATCATCTTAGTAGCCATAGGAATTTCAAACATAAAAGCACTCATATTTTTATATGGATGTTAAGCGCCATGAAACTACATTGCTATCGAGCGTTTAAAAGATTCAAAATGAAGTTGAAAACACTCAGAGAAGAAATTTTGGACATCGAAAGTTTTTTGAACGTTCATTTGCGTTTTGTCTTTATTGAACTCACTAACAAAATATCCGTGTAGCCATTTTCTTCAAATCGTTTTGAGAGAAAAACTGCTGCATTGATTTTTTTCTATGACCTTTAATATTTTAAAACAATGATATTAAAAGTGTTTTAACACATTAAAAGAATGACTACGCGGACTAAGTATATAGTTAGTCCTGTAAAGTTGCAACGCAAGAGAACGTTCGGAAAACTCCGGACGTCCAATTGCTCATCTCTGAATGTTTTCAATTTGAACTTTGAAACGATCGGTAGAGTTGTAGTTTTATGGTAATATATATTGAAAGTTTATAAATATTTCAATAAATTTCCGCTTGATCTTGTTTTGGTTTATTAGGTTTATCATTGGTCGTCTAAAATCTCTGGATTGTATTCAAAATTCCATGTTTCTTGTAAAAAAATGTTTACTCCAGCGTCTTAGAAAAAAATCCCAATAGGCATATTTTTTTCAAACAAGACCAAGCCCGAAGTTTTTTGAAACTATTTTGAGACTATTTAGCCTAGTGAAATGTTTTTTAAAAAGCGCACTAAATGAACTTAAGGTAATTTTACCTTAAAAAACATCCTAACTCACCTTAACGGCTAAGGTAGATTTGCCTTTCCTTAACTCACCTTAAGTAACCCGAACTTTACCTGAGCTTTACCTGAAAAGCTAAGGCCTCACTACCTTACAAAAACCTTAAATTTTAGTCTAACTTGCCTTAAAATTACCTTAAATATTTTTTTTAACTTTTACGTACTTTTTTCCGTAAATACGTCTTTCTGTAATCGTAAGTAGTGCAAAAAGGTATCATAACCAGGAAAACTTACATTGTACGAGTAGATCGTAGATGACTTCACTGTGTCCCTCTGAGTTATTGGCTCTGCATCTGTATGATCCAGCATTGTTCTTTTTTGTCTTTGAAATTGCAGTCGTCAGGTGGTGACTCACCCCCTGCATCATCTCTATAGACCTCCCTGGCTCTACTTCAAAACATAAAATACAATCAACTTTTTTTCCTTGGAAGTTATATCATTTGAGGGATAAAATCCGACCGGCTGTGCTATGAAGCGGTGGTTTGACGTGCTCTCAAACGTTTTTCATGATTTGTCGTTCAATTTTGGCCTTTTGCGCATTTTTTTTTTGCAGAACTAACCGAAGTTGTTGTTGTCAGCGATTGCTCTTAACAACGTGTCATTTAGACATAATTCAAGGAAAACCTATTATTTTGAATAACGCAATTCCATAACGCAATCTCATCAATAATTTTGAATTATGAAGACAAACTGCAATGCCTATACAGTTTGTCGATAAGATGGCTCTTGGAAAAAATTTCATTTCTAATTCGTTTGTCGTGTAATTATTGAATAATTTCGAGAAACAAATTTTAGGTTAATTGTCACTGTTCTGCTCCGAAAAGTCTGAAAGCGTATGTCTTGCAACGAACCCTAGTTTAAACCTAATGTCAAATTTGCAATTAATTATAAAGAAATTTCCAAACTTTGCAAAATAATGCATAAGTTTTACAAATATTTGCAAACAGGTCTGAATTTTTTTGTCCCTTATCGTTAGTAGTTGGCCTCGTAGGGTAATTTTACCACACATATCGTTTACAAGGTGTAATTTACACATTTTTCAATTGAATTAAGCAATCTCCGAGAAATGGTAAGGAAATTAAGCCATATTGCTAAATTAAGCAGAGCTCGACCGGAACGAACTCGGCCGATTGATTGCAAATTGTTGCAAACTTAAAATTATTTAACAAAATTTTGCGAATTTGACCTTGTGAAAAGATAATTTGCAAAATTGTACAAATTTGGCATAAGATTTGAACTAGGGTAATGCGTGAGTCCTTCGATTCCGAACTAACCAATTTTTTCGATGTAAAGTGACGGAGTGGGGTATGAGTTGGCTTTGTCCAGACATTCAAAAGTCCTCTCCTCGTCCTCTTTGGCATAGAAACTTTCGTGTATTGAGAAGGAGGCTTCCGGTGCAACTAAAATGATTTCTGTCTTTTGATTAGATTTTAGATTGAACCGATTTTCTATTGATTAAAAGGAAGATTTTTCTTAGCTCTATGATGAAATGGAAACGTACATAACTTCGAACAGGCGATAGCATTCCAACATTTGTGAATAAGCAAATTTCCAGATAAAACAATGTTTATTCGGCTGCTTTTATAATAGTTTAAATTTTCATTGCTGAGAGGACATTTTAAATGTGATTTTTGTGGAAAAAAATATTGCTCTATTGAAAAATGTTTAGAAATAGAATTTAATAACGCCGCAAATCCAAGTTGAGCAAAAGTTGCTTTATCGACACAAAGCCGTTTTTTGAAATCCGAAAGTTTTCGAATTTTTCTTTAATTTACTGCAAAAAATTCCATTTTTCTGTGTGTTGTTGCTAACTACAGAATCAGGGCACCTTTTTAAGAACAATTTGAAAAATTTTTTCAAAAAACACAAAAAAAAGCAGAGTAACCGTTCAGATTTTGAAGCAGACAATCTTAAAAAATTTTGGAAACAACAAAAAGTTTTGGGAAACTTGACTCTGACATACTCTTAAATTTTTGTTCACATATGTCAATGCTCTTTTGCTTGAAAGGTAAAAAATCTTTCAAAAATTTGCATTTTTCCTAGCTCTGTGAAAACTTGTCAGTTATTACTTGATATTAAAAACATTTAGCTGATCTCGTATGTATGCATAAATCTACAATTTTATGTAGACTAAAATACTGCTGATTTTTGTTCACGTAGCCTACGATTAGAGTCTTGAGCAGTTTTTTATGATAAAAACAAAAACAACAAAACTGGGGTCTTTAATCAGAAAATCGCATTTTTTTTGGTTTTCAGAACAAATTCAGTCGAGAATCAGAGGAATAATCTTATGCCAAAAAAATACGAAACACATAAGTTTAACAAAATCAAATGCATTATGTGCATTGGAATTTTTACCAACTTCACTTGATTGATATTCATTGCTTTCTACAAGGCATGAGACGGGATGGTAATCTTGTAAAAACTTAAGAGATTCTCCTAGAGTTTTCATCTTTAAAATCGTCGAAAACGAAATCTTGTAATATATCTTGTAAGATTTCGTTTTGCGTCTTCTTGTTAGATTGTCAACCTTTTAGATTGTTCTAAGATCTTGAAGGAAAACCAATCCGAGTTGTACCGGTTTTTTTGAAAAATACTTTCACCCAATTTGCTTCAACAAACCACCAAAAAACTCAAACTCCATAATATCAAACAATGTCGCTCAACAATTAGTACAATATGTTCAAAGTTTTTCTTTGAAGTGAGGCCTACTCAGGTATTGTTGGAACTTTTTTAAAGTACTTATTACACTACATAAAATAAACCTTTGGACTTCTTGGTAAAATTGAAGACAATATAACTTGTGACCCTACCATTGTCTAGGTAGATATATGTATGTATGTATGTATGTATGTATGTATGTATGTATGTATGTATGTATGTATGTATGTATGTATGTATGTATAAATATATATATATATATATATATATATATATAAAATTTAAAAGTTATAACGCACTGTCATCGAGCCCTGCTGGATCAATCTAGCTCTGTTTCTTTTTGGTCAATTTATTCAAAACTGAAAAAATTTTTTTTCTCATCAAAAAATAATTTCCTATTTAGAAGTGGTGTTTAAATGTTTCCATTTCATCAAAGACCATAGCTAGTATTATAAATGATCATGTTTTTTCTCCGCAGAAGCTTTAATTCTCATTGATATAATTGCCTATTAGTTTCTCGTGATCTTAAAAAAATGGCAGAAAATTTGAGCGCTGCAGCCGGCAAGCATTAATATTTTTTTGAATTAATTATGCAACCTTGTTCAAATAATCAATTCAAACCTGAACTAGAAAACAGTTCTAATTAAGTAAACAGTCATATGAGAAATGCTCACAAATATACTAAAATCCCAATCTCAAAACTCACATAACAATTAATTTCATTTCGATTCCTTCCAGTTCTGCAACATTTACGTAAAGTATTTATATTTACATTTTTTTACAATATTTATCATTCCGCGCAAAGTTTTACAATTTTTGTATAGTTGATTATTCAAATTCGGTCAGCTTCAGATATAATCGTTGAGAATTTAATGTTTTGACGATTGCATGAATGCCTCTCAAATGTTGCTGGTTTCACCATTATACCCCCCCCCCCTCAGATTAATTGTCATATAACCTATGGTAACTATACCATAATGGAGGGGGGGGGGGGGTGTGGCTATAGAATTCCGTGGGTGGTAGGGGGCTATAATGGGAAAGACCCTGTATATTGAATTGAATTAAAATTAACAACCAGCAACAATAAATCAATTTGTCTTTTTGTTTTGAACCATTTTTGGTACAAAGTTGGGATCTATTCTGTTTGCCCCACCCCCCCCCCCCCCCCCCGTGTTTTTTATGACCCCCAGTTACAAATTATATGTTCTTATATAGCACGTTACAATGTATGAAAATAGCACGTGCTCCTGGGGGGCGTAAAAAAATACAAGCTCACTAAGGCGTGGGGGGGGGGGGGGTGAAACGGAATAGATCCCAAAGTTGATAATTAAAAATGGGGACCGATCACGTGCACAAGTGACTTTCGGATAAATCATTGAGTTTGTGAGTTTTGAAATTGGGTGTCGAAATAAGAGGAGATATGAGATTAATGATAATAGTAATAAACAGCTAGCTGGTTATAATTAATAATCGATCATCCATCTGACTAACTGAGCTAGATCTGCTTTGATGATGCCAAACTTACATTTCATAACTGCAAAAGCACATTCATCAAATTTAATCAAAGTCAGGTGTTGACATAGTAATGCTATGTATTGCTATTTGTCACCCACAGTCAAGAAAGAACCCGGGTCGAGGTGTGACCGCCATTCAACGCACAAATATGTAAGATAAGTCGTGAATGCGGCGAAATTAAATAAATCAAGCGGTGAATAAGGTGAAAAAAAAATTATCGCCTGGTAGCGCTGAAATTACATAATTTCACCGCTGAATTCAGCGGTGAATTTACATGAATCCACCGCTCTGAAAAAAGTGTCCAAATTATGTGAGATAAGCGGTGGTTGCGATGAAATTTCATAAATTCACCGCTTAACTTAGTGGTGAACTAAGTTAACATAAATTCACCGCTCAGAAAGAAGTGTTAAAATTGTGTGAGATCAGCAGTGAATGCGGTGAAATTAATGGGGAGTAAGGGAGGAATTGTTAAATTTAACCCCCCCCCCCCCCACCCGCCTTAAAATTACCCCTTAATCTAACATCTTTTTGACACTTTTTTCTAAGCGGTGAATTTATATAATTTTTTTTAATTTATGTAATTAATTTTAAATGAGCGCAGTGGAAGAAGAAGTGGATGACACCCATGAGGTGAGAGGTTCGAACCCTTGTAAGGGCGGGGAAATGCGGTGACTTTTTGTAAGTTCACCGCATTTGACCACATTTCAGTGCAAAATTATGTACTAAATTTTCGGTGAAAAAAAAAACAACTTTTCTTTCACCTTATCTTACTTATTTTTCGGATTTTTCCTCGACCCGGGAACTTTCAAGATTCTTGCACAAAGATGTCAATCTTGACAGAGCTGCCAAGACGATGCTAATCTGGCTCGAATCGGGAGCGTTTCAGGTCAATGATTTCAAAACTTACAGTTTCAGCTATGCAGTTATTGGCACATTTAAGAGGCGAGCAATTTCACTTCAAATTTTAAGAGAATTCTATTTTATAGTCTTAATACATGATGGTCAAATAAATTTCAAAACGGATTCTGCTCAGGTTTTATTATTGATATAGGGCAAGTGAGAATGAAGCTCGTATGAGAAATGAAAGGAAACACGAGCGATATGGGGATTAAGACAATGATTGTACATTTAAAAGCCATTCTGGCTAGTAGACTCCTTATCCCTCAATATGCCAATTTGTACATAGCAACGGACTGTAATTCTTGAACACTTCCTGAAAAGTCAAGACACAGAGTGAGACCTTCCGTTTAACTCGTTCTAATTTACAATTGGGCGGCCTATCGAACAAGTTTCTTCCAACATCGTTTCTGTTGAGATGCTTCGCATTGGATCAATTCGAAATAAAAGTTTATTTCATGTATGAAATCGACTAATGTTTACTTTATATACTTACCATTGAATCAAACGAAAAAACAACACTCAGTTCAACTTCCCTTTTCGAGGCCTGCTCGTGAGAAGACCGTCCTGGCCATGAAAGAAACTTGGCTTGAACTTTTCTATTGCACTCATGCTATGATAAAAAAAATTGTTATGTTAGAAATGACAAAACAAATATTCCCCACCAAAAAATGGCTAAGCAAAGAAACGAAAACATTAAGAGATGACGACAATCAAACTAAGAAAAATCAACTTCTGCAAAAAAAAGCGAATTCTCTCCCGTTTTTGTGAGTTTAATGAAGAAAAAACAGATGAAACTTCATTCAGGAACTCCATACTAAAGAGGAGACTGTTACGAGAATCCCAGTTTCGATAAACTAATTGCAGATTGTCAACTTTGGGAGATTTCCTTGGCATGCAAACAACAAACATCATTACTGCTATATCTGCCCCAAAAAACTTTTAATTTACGAAAAAAATAGCCAAGGAAACCAATGTGCTCATATATTCATTATAGTAGCTTACTCAGTAACAATCTTGCAGTTTATAATAAAGTATGTCTCTCTAATATGAAAACAAAACAACAGCACGGTTCAAAAAACACCGAAAAGATGCTTTTGGTACTGAAAAGAACAATAAGCTCAGCTTAATCTTTTGTCGCAAGAACCATTCCAGCTAACAATTTTCCGCAATAAAATATCAGAGTAACATATAAGAAGCAACATTGAGAGCATCTTTTAAACACGAGCTTAAAGAACTTTTTTGGAAAGACTCTTTAAGGGCCCCAAAAATAATTGATATTCAAGATGACGTTGAAATTTTTTGATTTTGATTTTTAATAACATTGTAAATGATCACGATGTAGAATGAAAACTGTGTGAGAAATTTTAAGCTCTTATTTATTAATGTAAAGACAAGTTCTTTAAATATTCAATTTAAAATCTTTTCATAATTTTACAAAGAGTTATAAATTCCTAACTTTACATTGCCTCCTTACCATTCAGATTTTATTTTTTACGTATACTAGAGGAAATAACCAATGTTATCATTTCTGAAAAATTTTGACTTTAGAGAAGTTTTGGTTTCTGCTTCTTTGATTGGTCAAAATCATCAATGCGTTTAGGCTCAAATTTTCCACTCAACTCATAAAAGCAACATAAAATTTTTACAAGGATTCTGTTTGCAACTGTTCCAAAACAAATAGGAACTTTGGCTTGGAGAAGAACGATTTTAACAACTTTGCCTCAAAAAATGTAAGAAATTATCAAAAGTAAGACTTGATTGAAGAGAATCCATTAATTTTTACTAAGCAAATTGTGTGAAAGCTCACGTATCCCAATTTGATTACTATACCCTCATTAATCAAAATCAGACCTACAGGACTCTTACATAATACAGCTGCACAGTTTAACTACTTTAAGATCTAACACTATAACAAGGGTCTGCAAAACGCATCTTTGTTGATGGCGCAGCTCAACTCTGAAAGATACAAAGAAAAAATCAAGATTGGGAATATGTTTTTGTATTGAAAATCTTGTTGTATTTTTCACAAAGACCCTTTACAAAGAAGACCCATTTAAACTTAAATTCGACCAAAGTTAAAAATTCAAACCCAATTTTGTCATTTACAAAATTTAAGTGGTTTTCATTTTCTTATAGTTTTCATGGCTTCAACACTATGGTTTCGTTAACTTTCTTTGAAATTTTGAATTTTTCCTTTATTTTTTTTGTCATCTTATGATCCAACCTTGTTAATAACAAACACAACTGACTGCCTGAGAGACTGCAGGTTAACTTGTTGAAAGTTTATGGTTTTTTAAAACTTGTTTTAAGAAATAAGTGGATTTTTCAGATTTGGTACCTTCATTTTAATTCTGTCAATTTTGTAGCTTTTTCTCTGTGTTGAAAAGTTCCACCTTCTTTCAATTGAACCAACGTCGCATCCCATCTCTCGTCATTTAAATCTTTTCCTGTTTTCAGTTTCAACTAATGCTTTCTTGGCTTTGGTACTACGCATTTTCATAAGAAGTGTTACTTTTGGGTGCTTGCAGATTTCTGGGTTTTTTGTTGCTTCCCTACTACATTATTATACTATTGCAGTGGCCCAGTTAGCGTTGCAAAAACAAGCAATTCAACATGTTTAAAGTTCTTCATGAATAGTCTATGGTTTTAATGTTAGCGACAACGCTTTCAACGCTTTTTTTTAATTTTATTTTTTTTCCTTTTTCTGTTCTTTTTTAGTCGCCTGACGTATTATGGAAAAAAAGAGTTCTTAAATGCTTCCTATGAAATTTGAGTAAATCTTCATAATGAGACGAGTTGATACGCATTCGTTTTACTCAATTTGAAATTGGTAGTTTTCAAAAATAGCCCATTTTGCTATTATTCGTCTCAATACTTGCAATGTTTGCACTCTCAATATTTGCAGTCTCAAAATTTGCAGGTGTCATATCTTATCTAATGAAATAAAAGTTAATTTATTGCATTCAAGTGTTATTTGATTTCATATCCATTTGGTTGTTAAGTGTTTTTTAAAATATAGACATCGAGATTTGGTCGTCATTAGTGTTTGCTATTATTTGATTTTCACGTTTGTCTTGTCTAGTACTCTCCTTAATGGCAAGTCTCATGTGTCTTCAAATCCAGCATTATTTTTTTCACATAGTTTTTTGTTGAACAATATGTGGATTTTTGTAACTTTACTGTCTTCCTTGTTTGGTAAACAATTAAATAAAAAAGTGGATGCGCGGGTTCGGATCATTATGTGCGTACGCAAATTGACGAGCCTCCTCGTTGGTTTTCTTTGTCAGGGCCACGCAATATTACGAAAATAGTCTCTCAGGTTCAATCAAACTTTTTTAACAAGGTTCTTTAATATTATGCTAACCATTATTATAAACAAATCATTTCAAGAATTCAACTCTTGTTAAAATAATCATAAGAAATTTAACGATGCTATTATAAAGTTTTCGTGAAAATTCTTGATGATTTTTTAAAGAAATCTGCAGAAATGGTTCGTCAAATTATTGCAATGATAGTAACTCAAGATATCCAGAGGACATATTTTAAAAATACCTAAAAATTCTTTTCTCTCTTTTTGTGGGTTTTTGTCACATGTGTATTTTTACAGCTAATACGAATTCATTTTCTGATTTACGACAATAAGGCTGAAATTAAAATAAATTTCTTTATATGCTCAGTTACACTTTAAAATGACGTAGCTAATATAATAGAGTTTTCCGAAAGAGAAGTTATTATCCACAATCAAAAAATGCCTCTGCAGTTGTTCATAAATCGAAGCATTTTATAGTCAATATATCAGCAAAATAAGCCAAACGAGTTGAACTAAAATGATGTCAAACAAACACTTGTTTGCAACTAAAAAGTTAAACATGAATTTAACAGGACACAGACAAAACTAAATGCAGTAATTTTTGAAAGCCACATTAACTTTATAAATCTCCAAATTTCAGCTCCTAAAACTACTTATTTTGTGCTGTTTTAACCAATCATATTTAATATATTGCGCCCTTATTCTACCTTCACATTATTAGTATGTCGAAATACGATTACAGGTGTATAATAGACAGCTGCTTTTCGAGGTATAGAGTTATTTACTGATTGAAAGGGGACTGAAAGCCACTGAGTTAAACCATTAATAAAAAGTATCACAACAGTAGTCTAATTTGCTTAATTTACTTCTGCTCGTGATTTACTGTCTGATTTCATTTCTGATCTGGTATTTGATATTTGAAATCTAATTGAGCAATTTGAGGAAAAACTGCCCAATATATTAATGCTGAGCATAATAAAATTCGAGTAATTGACCGGGTAAGATACCATAGTATGTCAGTACTGAATCATGATATTTCAATCCTGTAATTTTACAATAATCATATTCTGATCATGTCACTTTTTACACTGTCAAGAAAACAATTCAGTATTAAAACTACCCTATTGCCTGAAAAACCTCTGACCAGAGAAAAATTGCAGTACTGGAAAGACCTTTGGTCGACTTATGAAAAGACTTTAGGTCCACCCTTACCAGGAGGTCGACCGTGTATTTAAGGTAGGGAAATACCCCCGAGATTGACTTTATAAGTCTTTTCATAAAGTCGCGACCTCTCAACGGGGGGGGGGGGGGCTTACTATGGTAACTTATTCCGGGTGAATAGGGTTGCTGATGATGCTCCGCACCCGCGGACCTAAAAATATACGTCTATAAATTAATTAGGCGCTTATTTTTACTGAAATTAAATAAGTATCATGCACTTAAAACATTTCCTAAAATTGGAAAGAACCCTGTTGACTTACACGAAATCTGCAGCTCATAGACGCATCTGATTGGCTCGCCCGATTGACCAATCGTGGAGCAGGAATACACGCCTGCATCTTTCCGGTCAACTTTGCGTATTTTGAGGTCAAATCCGTTGAAAGCTTTGTTCTGATTGGTTGAGATGATAGTATTCTTCCAATCAGAGTTCTCAATCTTTTCCTCAGGTGTCAACAGGTTGTATCTTGGAATTGGCATTTCGTTTTTGGCCCAGCCAATGTTCTTTAGTTTTATCTGCAGAGAAGAAAAATTAATCTTAGAGTCTGGATCTGAAGTTTATCGTATCAGCCAGACTACCATTGCGTGGCCAGTGTCCGAAAAATAGATTGTACATACTCAACATTGTAGGGGTTTCTCACGACCTATGTATTAGGATTAGAGTTCTAAGTGTGTGTGGAAACGAGCGACACTAGGCTAAATTAGTTTAAAAGTCCTTCAAAGGGCGTGATAGCCAAGAGGTAAGGTGTGTGATTCACACGCCAATGATTGAGAGTTCAATCCCCTGCCTCCGTGAAGCGGTCTGTGTAAATATGAGCTCTTACTTAACCATAGCTTCAGGTTGACCATAGCCTGACCAATGTTGGCTGCAATGATGGTACCACGTGAAGGTTTCAGACGCAAAAAAAGTGGTCATAGTCACCAAAAAAGAGCAATGCTGCTCATAGAAAGAATAGTCTGAAATGTGGGGAATAATAAGAAAAAGGGCAGCTGAGAACAGGCTACTGTAGGCCTAATGCTGTTCCGCTGCGAAAACGCAGGAACCAAAATTATTTAATTAATTCGAAATTGGTTGTGTTACCCCACTTTTCACAAAACGCCATCGTAAAAATTAGGGACAATCTTTTGTCACTCATTTCCACGCCATAAGTCCCAAGTATTCACACTCTTAACTAATTTCTACCTCACCTTTTCCCATGGATACAGTATCTAATTACCGAAATCAAAGAAAGCCTAACTGGCAATTAATTTCAAAAGTTTCCCCTTAAGATACTATTAGTGGATTAGGAAGACAAGCGGCTTTATAATTGCCCATAGAACTGTTTGGATGCATAGTAATCTGAGTCTTTGAAATTCGTCTCAGTTAGTTACCAACAACACTCGGCAATGAATTTATAGGCTAATTACAAGCTCAAAAGGGTGGATATTTATCGGTGAATACTCGAAATGTCAGCTATATTTCCTATTTCCACGTTTTGCATAACTAAATTCAATCGTTGAAAAGAAATGTGAATTGTAAAGACCTGGGACACGTTTTCGTCACCCGATTCCTTAAAAAACCAAGTTTATTGGAGGTTGTCTATTCGGAAATTGCGCACGTAATGACAGAAAAGAGCATTTTTCAGAGTACTATGCATCCAAAAACGTTTCTGTGATTTTCTCTTAAAATTTGAACATGGTGAAATGACATGATCAAAATGTAGACATATAATAATTCATTCGTACAAGGAAGAAAAAATCTGTTTTGTTGTCTCATCTCATCTGTTTTTAAAAATAGTACTCACCGTCAGGTCAGAAAGTATCATTTGAGTTCTTAATTAGAGACTTTTTAAAGAGGCAAAACATAAAAATTTAAAACTAACTAAAACATCAAAAAATCCATAGTTGCGTTTAATAATAGTGACGGGCTGCATCGATTGGTTCTCAGAATCAAATTTTCTCACAGCGTAACCAATAGTGAGTTTTGACAGATTTTATATTGAGACGTGAGAAAAATGAAAAAATATTCAACCAACAGAAAGTTTGGGAAGTTGACAAATGTGTCACATAATAGATGCAAATGTTTAACTGGTTGATAGATAAAGAGACTTAATTATTTTTAAAAAAACTCTGAAAATAATTTTTCACAAATTTTCATTTGTCCTTGAGAAACTTCATCAGTTTCAAAGCACTTTGTTCATAGATTTCACAGAAAAAGCAGTTTTTCGAATAGATGAAAAATTTTTAATTTCAAAAATTTTTTCAACTGATTGATTAAAAAAAAATAAACTTATTTTAAAATGATACGCATCAAAAATATTTAGGCTATTTTGGACCATTTTTCAAATTTATTTTCCTTACAGAATTTACGGAAAATTCATGAATAAATGCAGATTAAATTTTTTCACCAAGAATCGATTTTTAAAACTTAGGTGTAATTGAAAATTAAAAATACTTTGAAGCAACAATTTTCCTAGGCTAACAAAAAATTTGAAAATTTCTCTGCAAAAATCCATTTAGTTTTTCGACACTTTTTAAATATTACCACTTTTGGCTCTATCTGATGAGGATATCGATAGGCTAAAATTGGTTTTAAAAAGTGTTCGCTTGAAAAAATTCCTAACGTCAATTTCATGAATGCTTGGAGCAATAAGTGTAATTAAAACATTAAAAATCATGCATAATTCAGGCTAGAACAGCTAAAAATTTTAAAACATGATATGGGGAGATGTTTTAGTGACTTTAAATTCAGTTTTTAAGGAGTTTTCGCCAAACAAAAATGTCCAGAATTAATTTTATAGGGAATTATTACATGACCTTCTGCATTTTACACTTGATCTTTTTTTAATAATCCTACTGTTTTTAATAGTTCTACCAGTTTATCATAAAAATTCAATGTTTATCATTTTTTCAAATGCTAATAATGCTTAATGCTTCATTGTGTTAGATTTAGTTAATTTCTCAATTTTTGAGTATTTCGGGTGGGGGGGGGGGGGGGGTGGGGGTGTGTTTTGCAATGAGATGATTTCGATGTGTGCTATTAGGCAATATCAGATGAATTTTGTGTCATAGATGAGGGAAAAATGACTTAAATCGTGCCTAGTTTCCTCAGGAAAACCAATGAAAGCCAGTACGGTAGGGGGGGGGGGGGGTAAACTTACGAATGGTGAACTCACTCGAGTTTGGTGAACTTACGAATGGAAACGCGTGTGAGAATGTGCACGTGAGTGTGACGTCACTCTCTTCCTCTCTGATCTGCTCTGTGACGTCACTCCTGATCTCACACTCCTTCGGATAGGACTGTTCTGTAAACACAAAAAAACCGCACTGCAAAAATTTAGAGCTCAATTTAAGTAATTTTTACGTAGAGCTGAGTTTTTGTTCCGATCCACTTTTAAGGGGGAGGAACTAAATTCTCAACTGGTCTTTTTTGTTCAGTCAATCAATTTTGGCCGATCGATAAATTCATCGTACAGGATTGTGAGTGGTATCACTAGAAAGATTGTCAAGCGTATAATTTCAAATTAAAAAGATTGTGAATGTTAGCCTAGCTTCCGTTGTTTTCTTTATATTAGTTACAGGCCAGAAAGAATTCAAATCTAACCTAAATTATTGACAAATTTAAATAACAGGCTAAAGGGAGGCCAGTAAGTATACATAATATTTTTACCGAAAAGAATATGGTTTTTTGGCATCAACACGGTTTGCATAAAAATCTTTGCGAAATCTGGAGTTCTGCTTGCATTAAGTGATAATGTGTAGTAGTCTTTGCAATGCTGATGACATGTACAATTGGCTTCCTAAGCAGTAACAAGTTAAACTGAATGAAATTTTTCAATTGAAATTCTACTGTTGTCATTTCTTACGATATTAAAAATTGTTTAATAAATATTGTTCTTTTTAGATCTGCCAATTTCAGTCTTATTTTTGCAGTCTTTAAGCGTAGTATCCTTAAAGAGAGAATTCGGGTTTTTATTCAGTTTAATTATAATGCAGTTTTACTATTTGTTGTTTGTTTGAATAATTTTTTTTGATTTTTTTAGGTTCTGCTTTTATGTTCCATTGCCAAATTAATTGCACATTATTGACAAGTCAAACATCACATTAATGGCGTTTATATAAGGCGCAGTTGATTATATTCAAGTTTTTAGTGAGTAGCTTTTTGATCTTATAGGCTTTGACACCTTTTCCTCGAAAAATTGAAAAGAACTCTTGATTTTCGCCTGTATGTGTACTTTTTGTAGTAGCATGACATTTTGGATAATAACAGGTTTCAATGATTTTGCTTGAAAGTATAAAGGAAGACAAGGAATGATTTCAGTAGATAGCTAACTGCCTTCTTGACTTTGACGAATTGATTTGTTTTGAAAAAGTCCAAGGTATTCTCTGACTTTGCCCATTTTTGTTTTCTGTCTACTTGTTGATTCTTCTCCACCGTTCTAAAGACAGTTCTCAATTCTTTTCTGTTAAAACGAGAATCATTTGGTTCTTATTGACTTTTAACTTGAAGCTGTTTTGATATTTTCATTAACTTTTCTTTTAAAAATTGTTAGACGTGGTAATACTTGTTGTTTGTGTTCAATTTTTAAATTGTCTTGCTTCATGCTCTTCATAATGGCTCTCCGATGAGTTACTGTTTCATTTGTTTATTAAATAGAGCTTAAAGCAATTTATATACCAATTTTTGAACAATATGTGTTTTTTGAACTTTTATACCTTTCCTCATTTGGTGGGCCCCTATTCCTGTGGACGCACATTACCGAGCATCTTTGATAAGCTGAATGGACTAGAACTCATTCACGCAGTATTCACACAATACCGATTCTGACTCATTTTTTCAATTGAATCACATCGTATTCTGTCTAACGGGAAATTCAGCCTCAATGATACAAAATTTGCTTATGCCATGTCACTCAAGATCATATCTCCTCTTGCAAAACTTGAAACATCTTGCAGAGATCTTGATGAGCAAGAAAATATTGGAACCTCTGGTTAAGATTTTGAAAAGATCTTATTATGACAAGTCAACAGAATTTCTCTGTGCAACCTAATAAGATTGCGATAAACCGTGACACATAAAAAACAGTTTATGAAAAAAGTAAGATAGGACAAAACATTTTTATGAATCAAATTTACGGATGAAAAAAGTTTTGTTTAAAAGTTCTATTTTTCAAGATAATGGAAATACGATATAAGTTCTCTTTTTTGTTGTTGTTTGTTGTTTGTAGTTGCCTCAGTTGCAACAACTTTATGAATTGAGATAGATTTATTGCAGGTTTTTATCAAAACTGAATGCAAATTAATTTAAATTTATCAAAATTCTTTTGTTTTTTCGTGGTTTAGTGTATTATGGGTGAAAAATACAATGAGAAGTTTTGTTCTTCAATGAAAAGTTTATAATTGTTTTAATTGTATATGTCCGTGAAATTAATTTGCTGATTGCTATTTTTAGCTTTATACTGGGACCTTAGTTGGGGTCATCCCTGTAGCAGTGTTGCGTAAGTTATGTACTATTTTGAGAATTTTTTTATACTGAGGAAAAATAGGCTCAATTGTTGGTTAATAAACTAACGGGAAATATTTTGGGTAGCTTCTGTAAAATCTCGATAATTTTTGTGAGTTTTCAATTAGTTTTAAGGGTACTATTTGTTATTCAGAACCTGGTATGTCTTGTCCTGTAACGTATTTGTATCTTGGTTATCTTCACAAGATCTCGTTTCTCAGTACCCATAAGAAGATCTTGAAAGTTTGTACATATCTTGCTGCTATTTTGCCACTTAACGTGACAATAAAATGATAAGATTAAGCATGTTTTTATTTCTTCTAGAGACTATCAATTTTGGTTTCACTGGGTCAATGTCTTAGAACTTGCAGATTTTTTATTTTGCAACGTTTTTGCTACGTTGAAAAAAACGGTGGAAAAGTAAGCATAAAACAAAAAGTCTGGACATGAAAACTTTCCTTTGAGATTGGTCTGAAAACACCAACTTTTATTACACAGTATAAAAAACAGCAGGTGAAATAACCTAAACATTCAGGTATATTTGCCTCAACTGTGTTTGAAACTTTGACGAACCTGGGAATTACCTGCTTTTCATCTACTACTTCAGTTGAATTTATTTAGCTGATGAAGACATTAGCAGATAATCTTCCCTGTACGTGTAGGAATCTTATTAGGCTCACCCTATAGCACAGTTATCAATCTAAAAACGTGCTAAGTGTAAAAAAAACTGGATCTATTCTGTTTCGCAACCCCCCCCCCCCCAGTGTTTTTTATGACCCCCAGTTACAAATTGTATGCTATTATATAGCACATTACTATGTAAGAAAATAACGCGCGCGCTAGGGGGTCATAAAAGATTTCTGCTCGCTAAGCAGTGGGGGGGGGGGGGGGGGGGACAGAATTGACAGAATTGATCCAAAAATTTTCACAAACTTTGTTGGAACAAAAAAAATTGTTCCTGTGGGAGGAGAAGCGGAAAAACCTTTTCGTCATTATCAAAAAATAAAATTAAAAACTAACCGACTATATGTAGATATACGTATTGTGTTTTAGTCTGTTTGTACTGAACAATTACAGAGTAGTTGCCTTCGTCCTCCTGTGTGAAATCTTTGATCAGAAGTGAACACACACCCGATCCCTCAGACACGTTGCGAAATTGATACTAAAAATAAACCAAAATCAGTGATTAAAAAATTGGTGATACCATTTTATTTAAAAAATGTAATCTATTTTATAATTTATACATAAACAAACAAACACGCTGTAACAAAGCTCGCAACAAACACAACATGTGAATCTAAATCTATCAAATGTTGGAACACATCTACCTCGTGACGTCATATTTTGTTATAACTGATCAGTTTAATGAAATACTAGAAATTACGGTTGATTTCAATCAATTTTATTATTTACGTTCAAAACCCAAGGCGTATTGGAGCTTAGACACACATTTAGAGCTTGAACTTTTGAGTAATGGCCTGAAAAAATTTAATGAGAACTCGTTAAGTTTATTTTATTTACAAAATGGAACCATAAATGCATGATAACAAAAATTGTTTTGATTATATCTTCTGTGACGCAAAATAGTGTTCATTTAAAGCCGTTTAAAAGTTCTTGTGAAACCTTAATTGAGGAAATACTTATTTTTAGATATTTATATTGATTATCCAACGGGTGAAACAGTAAACCACATAGAGACAGTAAATACACCAAAACAGTCATTGATCAATCATTGGTTAGCCTCATGTGACTTTTAAGTTTATTAGGAACACGTCAAACAGATTATAACAAAGTGACCTTAAAAGTTCACGATTAGCCTCTTCTTTTCATTTAAAAAAAATATTTTTCATTTTAATATTAACATTCTATTACGACTGTCCGAAAACAGTAGTAATTTAAAAAATATATCCCAATAATCTTTCTGAAATGAGTTATGACCTTTGAGAGGGTGTGATTTAATTTTTGAAATCACAGTTTTTTGACCCGAAAACATCTTAATAACAATCACAGACACGCAAAAACAACATCAGCTTCATTTACTAAATGGAGTGCGATGATGAGAAATTATATCATCTTCTAAAATGATCTTTTCTCGGTCAAACTGCGCATCATATGCGATGAAATTAAATCTACTGTATGAACAAGTTATAGAAACAAAAATTTTAAGTTTTCATCAGTATCACGCTTAAATATAAAATATATTTGACGTTTTTGCTGGTTTCCATTTTTGGATCTTCATAAGTTAAAAAAATTCAAGGGCTTTCCAAAATATGTGAAAGTAAAAGCGGGTAAGCCCCGCCTAAATTTTTGTGCATATTTTTGTTTTAGTATGCTACCCAGGTTGAGGTCTTCGTTCAAAACTCCTTATGAAAATACCCCTCCAGACAATTTTTGCCATAAAAATACGCAGGCAGAACAATAATGCTTATGAGCCAGACATTGCCTCGTTCAAATCTTCGGTGCGTTAAAGTGCTCGTTCAAAAACGCTTATGAAAAGACCCGTCCAGACCAAAACACGATATGATACAAACTTTGGCTCGTTAAATTTATGAATAGACTCAGAAGGACCAAATAAGTTCATGATCCAGACTTTGGCTCGTTCAAATAGTGAAAAGACTCAGGTAGACCAAAAACAACTTATGATGCATACTTTGCCTCGTTATTCCTTTTGTGCTTTTTCCAGACCTTCTCCCTTGTGCTGTAGGTTAAATGTGACTTAATGAGTGTGCAATAAAAACAGAGCCTCGATTTTTTTGAGCAGTCAGAAAAATTCGCACAAATTTTCTTATCGTCTCGGACAGTAAAGAGAGCTCGAGAAAGTACAGACTGCGCTGGCTTTGCATCCTGAATTTTTTCCGAGGGCCAGTTTTATGTCAATTTGCTAGATATTGGTTGAAAATTATAACTCATTAGCAGAAAAATTGGAGCATGCTTCGCGTTTCTAATGACTTTTTTTAAACTACTGTGTCAATTTAGACACGCATAGTAGCGTTTGGTTGAATGTAAGTTCTTCATACCCACAGTGTTTTATTCGTTACTTAAATCTTCCTGCTCAAAATGTTATTAGGCTCTAAGTTTAAAAATGTTTTTAAAAAACATTGTTTCAAAATGGTTTTAGTATTTATGCAGTTTCTTTCATTTGTGGTTTTGCTACTTGCAAATTGGGTTATTTAGGTTTTGTTTCGATTCATTAAGTTTTTGGAATCCTCAATTTTTGTCTTCTTTTTTTTAAAATTGATGAAACTGTTGTGTGATGTCTTTTTTGACAAATCACACAAAACACCCTGCTGGACTATGCGACGAGGTGGGAAATTGTCCCTTGTTCCTGGCAGGTTTTTTCAGTGTCCAAAAAATAGAAAAAGAATGTTTGCTATAGCTTGCCTACGAAAGAAGTTAGTTTTTCATACGGAAATACTTGAAAATCGCTAATAACGAATTTTAAAAAAGGTCTCTTTCATCGGGTTGTCCAATTCGATCCCCTGTGTACTTAGTGTGTAGAACAAAAGGAATTATGGCTATAGGAATTATTATTTGGAGATAGAGTTTGAGCTTGATTTTTTAACTAAGGCTCTTCTCAAAATCTCCTGAAGTTGTTCGTTTGTAACTCCACCGTAGCCGGTCCCCAGCCCGGTTGAGAGAAGGAGGACATTTCCGAAAATTTTCCTGCAAAATTTTTTGTAAAAGCGTATGATGCAGAATTCAGCTCGCCTATGACAAAGTTTTTGGCTCGTCTGTGGCTCAGAAGGTGCTCCGTGTATGTAAAATAATGTGCCTCGTGTATGTTGCAGAATTGGTGCGTCTATGTTGCAGATTTTGGCACGTCTTTGGGGCAGACTTTGGCTCGAACGTAAGTACTTGGTGCGTTTAAGTTTCTCGTTCAAGAAAATTCCTCGCCTGTGTATGTTTTAACGCACCGTACCCCCTGTGTGCGTTCAAAAACGATCTGTGTCATAAACGAGCACAAACGAAAACCTCGACCTGGGTAGTAAACGCGCGTAACGTAAATTCCGAGCATAACGCTAAATCATCGAAATTAAGCATATATGATCATTTTGATAGTAGAGCTCTGATGAGATCAATATTTTCAGAGTTGGCACCCCTCAAAAATGATGCTTTTTGCACGTCCTTAATTATGCTAGTACGCATAAACGGATAAATTGATTTTTGAAATTTGCGTTGACAAAATACAAAAATTAAAATCTTGGATCATAATTATCAATATCTCTACAACCTACAAATTGATGATGTTAGGTCAGTCAACTCACGTGAATATTAGACGAAAGATTATTACTTTGTAATGGACAAAAACTGCTCGAGTTGAACAGAAAAGTTAACCATTCAATTAAACAATGAAACGTATTTATTATTTAATTGCTAGTTTTACGGAATTTCATCGGAATTTTAACCTATTCAATTGAACTGGAAAAGCACTTTTTAAAAATTTATCGGTTTGACTGCAATTCCTGAACGGACTTATTGAGACAGGTTTGGTTCTTTTTTAATAATTCTCTTTTGAATTTCGCTTCCAAAAGTTTAAGAAATGTAATTTATTGCAGGATTGTGAAAAATCTTTTTAAAAAAGCATATATTGAAAGAGATTTAATGATAAATTATAATCTAATTGCAATGCCAACAAACATTAAAATCCAGAAAAGTTTTTAATAGAGTCATTACTTAAGTTTTTAAATTTGCTGTGCCATTTTTTATAGAACACTGAATTTAATTATAATTTTTTCGATTCTCCACTTTGATTTTTCATTTCAACTCATTTTGTTCTCTAATTATTACTTCTTTAAATACAGGAAAGCGCATTCAATAAGTTTGTCGATAAATGATTTTATGTTTTCAACCCTTACTACCAGTTTTTTTTTAAAAAAAAACAAGTAAATTCAATATTATACCTAATATGTTAAAAAATACTTGCAACTAAATGTACAATAAATTCAATTTTTAACAATCATACATACATCAATTTTATTCAATATTTGTTGCTAGATGAGAATCATACCTTTAAAATATAAAATTTAATTAATTAACTCTATGTGCCTATTTATCGGAATTTTTTATGCAGAGGAATTATAAAGCAGGTCGTTTTTCCTTAAAAGGTTTTTTGTTTCTTGTTGACCGAATAATTTAGTTTTCTTATTCCTGCTAAAATCTCAATATTCTATAATCTAATTAAAACAACTTTTCATTGATTTTCAGTCAACAGCATTTGGATCAGCTTTATAAACTTTTGACCTTGAAGAGCTTTTAGATTATTTCCGCTAGCATGAACACGGCGTGAAATGATGTGAAATGTGATGATGAGAGGGTGATTTCAACATTTATAGTACTGATGCACCGATAGCAAATATGTGATAATGCACGTCTATATATGGCGTACTGTGCATAACTGTGTGGTGTTAGCGGGGGGCGGAAATGGGCGGTCGGGCCCCCCTCCGTCGAAACACCATTCCTTTCTGTCTGGGCTGCTCAAACTCCATCTGCAGGTTTGCTAAATTAGGAAGCAACAAGCAAGTCAGTTAATAAGCACATGTAATAATGTAAGTTATTAAATAAAGGTATTTAGTTACTGAAACTTAAAGGAAATTAAAGTCCAACTGATAAATTGTAAGCAAACGTGAATTCAGAACAGCTTCCGTCTCCAAAACAGTAAACTTTTAAAATTTTTGGTTTTAAACTTAGCAAAACCTTCGGTGTCGTCTTAAGTAATTAATACAATAATATCCTGAAACAAAAAAAAAAACCCAGTTTTCGCAGTTTATTCGCAAAAAACCCGCAGTGAATTATCAGAAATCTGACATAAAACTTTGCTACCTTCCTCCACCCCCCCCCCCCCCCCCCCCCCCCCTCCAACTCATCTCGCCCTCCGCAGGATCCATTTACGGTCCCCAGTTACATTTTATATGTCATTATTTGGCGCTTTTTAGTTTGCAATAAAAATAGCGCGTGTAGCGGGGAGGGGTTAAAAGTTTGACGGCCGCTAAACTGTGTCTGGAAAGTGTCTTTATCAATGTAGAACCGGGTATCAGATTGTTCACGTGAATGAAGTCAGAATTGTTATTCTCGGGGAAGCGAGAAGAAAATTATCAAAAAATTTAAAGATCTAAACTTTATCTAAACAGTTATCTCTGCTCTGTACTTTATGAAGCCAGATCTCCAGTACCTGATTTTAAGTTGCAAAATGACAGATAACCGAACATCGGGCAACTTGGTTCTCCTGGTGGTAACCCAAAAAGGGCGGTGATCGGCGGATAAGACATAATCTGAAAGGGGTGGAAACAGATAGAAGGAAGCTGTTCTGAAATATCACCTTTTAAGAGAGGGAAGAATTATGATAGGATAATTAGATAAGCAACAAAAGGAGTTATGGGTCAATGAATTAGAAGTCAACTGAAATAGGATAACTTTTATGTTAATCGTTTTTTTTTCGAATCATTTAGTTATTTGTTGAACAAAGTGTCCGGAAATAATATGCAATACTAAAATATCTAATGTCAAAATACCCAGTGTCAAAATAACCAATTGCAAAAAAATAATATCAAAATAGCTTTTATTTTACGTCACAGTTAAAATTACTCGAAAGATTAACTATCATATCTTACCTATGCGAGATAATTTGATAATTTAGATATTTTTTTTAAATTATGATCATCATTGCCACGCCGTAGCCGTGCATTACAACCGAACAAATGATAGGGATAAAATTATCAGCTGAATTCAAATAAATTTTGCTGAAAATACTAAATGTTAAAAAATACTCAAGGTGCCAGAAGAACTAATGCCCAATTAATTTCTTTTTCTTTATTACTTTCAATAGTCAGATTGCCAATTAGCAGTTGCTATTACAGTTGGTTTACAATCGGACTATTGAAACCAAAGATCAATCGAGGAGGCTCGGTAATGTGCGTTTGCACATAATGTTCCGACCCCGCTCATCCACATTCTTGAATGAATTGGCTACCAAAAGAAGAAGAGATAGAAAAGTTCGAAAACAAAGTTAATCGAAAGTCATAACACAGATTTGAACTAAAAGGGATGGATTCTTTTGAAATATCTCAAGAAGCCAATTGTGCCTGTTATCAATAATACTAAGTCACAAGACTACAAAATAATAAATACAGGCAGAATCCAAAACTTCATAAAGAGTTTAAGACATCACAGTGCTGAAGACAACATACTTATATGAAGTTATACAGCAGAAATATAAATCTTCTTCTGCTGCTTATCTGAATATCAAGGTACCTTCCTCATAAAACGCCTACCTAGAAATGACAACAAAAAGAAAACAGAAAACTGAACTGCATCGAAATTCGAAAACATCTTATGAAATTAGAAGCAATCAGTCAAAATTATACCGAAAATAGAACAAATGTGTTAATAATTATAAGTAGTTGACACTTCTCGTTAATGAGTTTAAGTTACATGATGACAAAAATGAGAGCAAAAAAACACATTTGGAAAAAGCCTTTTTTATTTTTTAAAAAGTTCCTTTGAAAGTAAATAAAACATTTAGCTATAAATTGAAAACTTCAAATAGATTCAATAATACGTCCTGGGGAAACAGTTGAACTTTATCATTATTAAGTACAGCCTTAAAACAAAAAAGAAGAAAAACACAAGCAAAATAAAAGTTTTCACTAAATTTTGAGAGAGAGAGAGCTGTGTCTCAGCCCATAAAAAAATAAACTATTCAACAAAAACAATGAACCTATTCAGTTTTTTTCACAACTCTGCATTCTTTCAACTTCATTTGGATGCGTCATTGATGTGATCATTTCTCAAGGAAACAAAAAGAACCTATAAAATGTGCAACTACGCACAAACCCCAAAATTTTTTTGCAAAATCTTAGTATCGAAACCAAGAAGCCAATAGTTAAATATCAAACCGTTAGATGCATGTATTTCTATCTCACATGAAAAAGGTTTTGTCTTGTCTTTACTGAGATTGCGCCAAAATTTCAGAGAAATAAGATAAAATATTGGCAAAGTTTAAAAATTTTTTCAACATTTTCTTAAAAACATTTTTTTTTCAAATTCATAAGAGATTTAGATAACACTTATACCTCATAAAGAAGTCTTTGGTTGGAGAGACATAGTCTCTCCATCTTTGGTTGGAGAGACTATGTCTTTGGTCTACAATAAGTTTAAAAACGAAAGAAACACACAGGTGGTGGAAAAAATTTTACGAAAAAATTTTGTCAAAGCCATAAAAACCATTAGATTATTTTTGAAACCATAATACATGTTCCTTGAGCTTCATTTTTTTAAACAGTGTCTGTCAATAACTAAACCGTGATTTGAAATTCTTGCCGAAAAACTGTATAAAAACTTTAAATGCGGAAATATTTGAAAAAATAGACAACGCACCAAAAAAAATCTTAAAAAACATTTATTGTAACCATCCATGCTGAGATCAGGATCAGCCCTGATTTCACTGAATGACTACTAAAACAACAAATTGTCCAAATGGTTGTTACACATATCAATTTTCAAACGAAGCTGTTCAGTATATCAAAAATTGATAATACATTTTGTATAATGATTGTGTTTAAGTTTGCGAAAAACTGGCAATTTATAATTCCAGAAGACTCTTAACGCCAGCCAGAGTACAATTAGCTCTCTCTTCGATCATATGAGGAATATGTCCGCAATTCTAACTTGTCTAAAAAGTCTAGAAAGCATTTTTGGTCCCGTTTTTGAGGACAAAATTATTGAAAATAGCAAAATTTAGCATAAATTCTGGCCAAAAAACTCGGACCGAATAATTCAGCAAATCTCCTCTAATGTTAAAAATGAAACCAGGAACACTACTTTTAACAACTTTATCAAATGTGAGCAAAATTGACAAAAATTGGGACAATTATGATTAAAATATTGAACGAAAATAACGTAATTCGGCGGAATTCGAAAACTCCCTGAAAAAACAAAAATCAGAAAAATTTTTTGATTTCATATTTTACGTTGGGCGGGATCTCTAATGATACTACTCACAAAGCTGTACGATGATTATATCGAACGGCTAAAATTGACTGATGAAAAAACCCGTTTGAGTATATAGTTCTTCCCCCAACTAAAGCATGGTCGGAAGTTCACATTATTTGGGTATTGGCATTGGGTATTTTAGCACATTGGATAATTTGTAGTATTGGGTATTTTGAGTAGCATATCCTTTGTACATAATTTGATAAGAAATCATTTCAACGACTATGACACAACTGAAAATTCTTGTTTGTAAACAACAAACGGGATTTGGGTTTTGACAAACTGAAAAATTTGGGAAAGATTTTTGGATCTATTCTGTTTCGGCCCCCAGTGTTTTTTTGGCCCCGAGTTACAATTTATATGTTGTTATATAGCACGTTACTATGTAAGAAAATAGCACGTGCGCCGGGGGGTCATAAAAGATTTAGGCTCACTAAGCGGGGGCAGAATAGATCCAGATTTTTTTGTCAAATAATCCAAAATTAAGAAGCGTCTCTGTGGAAAGCAAAACTGAAAGTGGTGCATTGTCTTGCTAAACTCCACAAGTTAAAACATTAACAAATATTGTCGTAAAAACTCCTGCTAAATCAAATAAACCTCATTAGAATGCTGAAAGTTATAATTGATACCCAAGTTAGATAATTGAAGGCCAGTTGCCGTTACCCAGTCAAATGAAACTTGAGATAACTGCAGAAGATCATAAATAATAAGATTTAAGATTTTATGAAGTTTCAAGAAGTTTCATCAAGAATTTCAAGATCTTGCATTTCTTGTCAAGATGTGTCATATTTGGGTTCACTGAAACTGGAAGTTTAGATATTCGCGGATTCGAACCCACTCCATTTTCACAGTCCTTGCGCCTGCTAAGACATCAACCCCCCCCCACCCCCCCCCAAAAAAAATGACTCTGATGACCGACACATATCTGGATTACACTCACTCTTTCCTTCTTTATGCTGTAAGAGATTCCCTGATGGTTGGTGAGAAGTGAGAAGTCCTCCCCCACCTTCCTCCACGTGATACTCCACTGGTCCGAGGGTGAGGCGTCGTCCGGAGGGGTGAACCCAGAGATCTCACAGTCCACAATGGCATCCTTCTCTATCCCTTTCACTGCGTACACGTCAGAAGGTACCAGGATCTCTGCTTCCTGCATGTACGCTGAAACAGAGAAAATTTGGATCTATTCTGTTTCTCCTCACCCCCCAGCTTAGTGAGCATGAATATTTTATGACCCCCAGGCGCACGTGCTATTTTCCTACATAGTAACGTGCTATATAACAACATAGAATTTGTAACTGGGTGTCATAAAAAACACTGGGGAGTGGGGGACAGAATAGATCCCAAAAATTCTGCAAGATCAAATTTTACACCGCGATCCGTTCATGTGTGCCCTCACCTAGTCAGCTTTGTGGGTACATTTTAACAGGTTTCGTAACCGATTGTATAGTTCACTATATTGGACAAATACTGTGTCTATCAGTTTGAAGATTACGTACTGTCCGGTGACAATAACAGTAGACACGAAAACTTCCTAGGTCTAGACCTCGACTTATGAAAAGACATTAAAAGTCTGTTGGGGGGGGGGGGGGGGGGGGGGGCAATATTGACTAAAATTACACGGTCGAGGTTCCTAGTAAAAGTCCAGCTCCAGTCTTTTCATGGGTCGAGCTTGTGATATATTGATAATACGATGTCTTTGTTTTTCTTGTGATGCTTCTTTTATTTTTCTTTAAATTCAATTCTTAATTTTGCCGAAAACTTTTACACTATAGGATAGGCCGTAGGACGTTTTTTTGTCGGTGTTTTATTGTTGGTGTTTTATTGTTGGGCGCTTTTTAACTAGGTTTCTAGGCTATTGCAAAAAAAGGTTTCTAGGCTATTAAAAAATCTTGCAAAAAAGTTGCAAAAAAATCTATTAAAAAAATCTTGCAAAAAAATCTTGCAAAAATCTTGCAAAGTAATAGGATTGCTTTTTTAGATGGCTTTTGGGTCACAATTGAAATTATTAATACCGATAAAAGCTATAATCCAATGCTCTTAATCTACAGGTGTGTGTTCTTGTTCTGCTAAATTAAAATTTGGATCCATCCCCCCCCCCCCCTCCAAGCATTGCGGACACATAACTTTTACGCCCATCAGGCGTACGATCTATTTTCCATGCATTGTAAAGTGTGATATAACAACATATAGTTTGTAAGTTGACGCCAATAAATACGGGGATGGTGGTGGGGGTCAGAATAGATCCAAATTTTAAATCAGCTATAATTTTAAAGGACAGCTGAATCGTTGGACTGTATCATACGACAGTTTTGCTTGCTTATACTCCAAATTTATCCGACTTAAATATCAGGTGCATCGCGAAAAGTATTAGGGTCTTTCCCATTATAGCCCCCCATGAAGCTGGGGGGGGGGCTATAATGGGAAAGACCCAAGTATTATCATTATCGAATTAGCGTTGCTCCAAGTGGACACATTTTACATCAAATTCATACCTGTATCTCTATACAAAAGCTCATAAAGACTAACAACTTGACATGCATAAATTGTGACATTCTCATACAAGGCAAATCAATCGAGAAAAATTTTGGAAATTTAGAAAGAGGTGAATTTTGGAAATTTATCTAGCGTGAATTTATGCAGTCAATTTGATAAAACCGACAAATTGGTATCTCTAAAAGAGTGTGTCAAGCTGTTTGTCTTAATATGTTCTCAATTGCTCACTTAATCTTAGTAGCAACTATTCCCACCAAAACTGAACAAGATAATTAATTTGAAATTCGATCAAGTTTGGGGACTTTATATTTCGTGTGAGAAGTACTGTCCACAGAATTTATAACATTAATCCCATATTCATTCATCCTATTTTTCTTAATTGGAAAAAAAACTGTTATTAACATAAAATATATCAACTTGACTTTGGTCAAAAATTATTTTAAAAAAATAAATACTAAAATTATGGACACAGTGAGTTCAAAGATAGGCTTCTCAATATGCACAAGCGAAGTGTTCAGAAAATAAAAATTAGATAGGAACCAGTTAGAAAATATTTTGGGAAAAATGTAAAAATGTGAATTTGTTGAAATTGGGTAAATAGTTTCTGTTAAAATTTTAACAAAGAAAAAGAAACAAATTCCAATAGGACTAAATTTTCACACATTCCAAACAAAATGATCTAGTTCTAGGTGGCTTAGACGTTTTCATAATTATGTTTTTGAAGTTTCTCTGTTTTCAAATGAATAATCCGAACGATTGCTTTTATCAAAAGCGAATAAGTCCGCAATAACAGTTTCCCATAAAACCAGGCATCCTATATATCAAATGATAAAACTACCAATGATCTGATGATTTTTTGTTGATTCTACTTTGAGAGACACGGAACTTAACTTTGTGGACCGGCCGTGCAACAGAATATTTCCTAAAGTTTGAAGCAACAATGGTGAACCAATTTAGATTCCAACCTGGTTCTATAAGAGTGCTATGACGAACGCAAAAATGCATCATGAGTTGATTCTGTTTACTTTTTTCAAAATTTTGCTTACATAAGGCAGTTTAAGTAATTAATAAAATTAGCGACAATCAAGTTTGATGAATGTGGTTTCCAGATTGAGAAAAATAGGAGGAATGAGTTAGGGAACAACACTGCTAGAGATTTGTAAACATCATCTCCAACCAGAAATCCCAACTTCCTAAAGAAAAACATTTAAAAGACTTCCTCTTAGTTTCTAACTTTGTATTATGCTTCATAAAACTTTGTGTATGTGTCAAAACCAGAAAACAATTGTTACTGTTATAAGCAAAGTGTCTTGCGGAGCTGGTGAAGTGTCCAGCAAAGATTTTTTTGTTCAAATTAGACAAAATGTTTTTCTGTCTGGAAAAAAATCTAATAACCTCACTCAATAAAATGTGCAATAATTTTATTGAAATACATAAATTTAGACCTCATGTTTCATGCATGAAAAAATTTTGTTCTGTGTTCATTTTTTACGTTTTTCTCAAAAATAAATATGTGTTTGAATTAATCGGAATTTTTTAAAAAATTTTGAGAAGTAATTTGAGTACAACATTGTTAAATGAAACACTATAAATGTAGTTCAGTATAATTACAATCATGAAATCATGAAATCGAATCAACAATTCAGAAAACCACATTAAAAATTTTTACTGAAACAATTTCCTATCTATTATCAAAACTCAGGAAAAATTTGCATTTTCATTGACTATTGGCGTTGTTCAATTTTAATACCAGTACTTCTTTTATAAATTGGCGACACATTGTTTATTTAAAAATAACAGAAATAGATAACGAGATGAACTAGTTAGTATTAACGTCGCCTGAAATTTAAATAATTATCGAATCGGTGAAACAACGCACTTTGACACTGATATTGTTTTTAATCTCGTTAACTGCTTTCATCAGAAGTTTTTATGAAATTTGTATCATTTAGATTTTTTTGGTGCCCAGTTTTGTATATAGTTGATTTTAACCGAAAATATACGCCAAAAATTATTCCAAAATATTTTCACTATTTTTACCCTAACCCGAAAACACATTGTGGAAAATATAATCAAAATTGATGCAAATTTGGCTTAATTTTGCTTACTGTCATCAATTTCTACATACGCTTATCTTAAAACATGGTTGTGAAAATTAGAGACAAAATCGAGTAAATTTACTCAAAAAATCAGACAATTGCAACGTAATGATGATACTAAACTAATTCTTGTCAACTATAATGACGTCATAATATTTTGTGAACAATTAGTTAGAAGCGTGAAAAGAAGATTAAAGAGAAGCCATATCTTGACAAACCTTCAGTCGAAGTCGCAATAATTAGGAAAGATAAGGGCAATAATACGTGAACAGTTGACGTAATTTGTCTGAACTTTTTAACCATTGATAACAAAATGGCACTAGACGCATAAATTGCATTAACGAAGCCAATTTGAACAAAAAATGTCAAAAACGCTGTCGGTGTTTGTGACGACATTTATTTGATAACTATTTAACCAGGTAATACGTTAGTTAAAGGTAGTCAAAAAGTTATTATACGGCAGCAATTCAAGTTATAGAATGGATTGTTAATATCGTGGGGAGTTAATGCCGTCTATACTAGGCAGGTAGTTAGTTATAATAAGTAAGTTATAAATGATATGGTATCGCAGGACCAGGTAAGTTATCAATTAGGAATATTTTGAGTATAAAAGAAAGGCAAAATGATATTTGTAATTGAGTTATTCATTTCAAAAGCGCCCATGTTCAATGCGGCCCAAGTCAAAGTACAGCCATATTGGTAGTTGGTTGTAGTATATATATCCCCCCACCTAGCTGTCTTTTTAAACATTTTTTTTCACTCTCTCGCTGTCGCTCTCTTAACCTAGCGGTCCATCATAAGATTATAAAAGCACATTTTGTCCATATACCCATTCTTGCCTTGCTCTAGCACCCCTGAAATCAGCAGTTCTCTTGTCTCGCGTCTAACTTCAGTTTAAGAGAGCATAACTGATACGCTGTTCTTCTTTTTTTGCTCCACTGAACAAAAATACACTATACTTACAACTCACTGTACTTAACTCAACTCTTAATACTTACACACATAAGTACACATAGACACTATATTGTACAATCGGGTTCTTCTTTCCCAATCCCATCTACCCCCCCCCCCCCCTTCTTTCCCACCACTTGCCCCTTAATCCTATAATTTAATCCCCCATCTACACTTCTACAAACCCCCCACTCCACCCCAACTTACCTGTTCCCCAATCATCTAGTTTCACATATTATGCTTCCTTCATGGGTCGAAAAATTGAATCGGTTCAGAGGTGGTAGTGGGGTGGTAGTTGTAGCGGTGGAGGGGGTTGGGGGGGGGGGGGGTGGGTGCAGGTACAAGAGGTAACTAAGGAAGCGATAGTCTTAGTGGGATAAAATTAACGGGTTGATGGAGCGAAACGCAAAAGGGTATGATCAAATAGTGTATGTATGATAAATCATATTGTATTAGTTAGTACAATATACTTTCACAAGTGAAATGGAGCATATGATTGAATTATTGTAGGGGCAGAGGTAGAACAAGGGTGGAAACGAGGTAGGTGGGGGTAGTGGGGTGGTTGTGGTAATAGGAAAAGTACCCACTAGTCAAAAAGTGGGCTTGAATGACATATGACAGGTATCATCATATTTAGCCCATGAAATAGACACCCCCACCCACTTATTACCCCTATTCACATCACGCCACCTCGAACACCCACTCAAAAAAAGCCCTAACGCAATTTATTCACACCCAATCTTTTCCATAGGACAACACCCCCCTCCCTTTTCCTCCCGTCAGCCCAGGGTGACCCGTGATGCCTTTATTTGTTCACGCTTGAACCTTTGCGTCTTGTCCGGTGAAGTTAAATGGTAGCAATTTAAAAATGGCCCCGTAACTTGATAAGTACTTGTTAGTAGAGGTAATTAAGCGTGGGTGTGAGTTTATCTTGCGCAAAATAGCCAAGGCATTAAAACAGTTACAGGCGATAAATTTGGGGCGTGTTATAACAAATAATTCAAATATAAAAATGAAGACTCGCCTATGAAAATTGGGAATAAATTTGCCCATGGTGATATTATACCGCAATACTAGTTAAATATATCCGCCAGTTAAAAAATTGTTTCAGTAGTCAACAATACGCTTTTCCTCCCTTATTGTAGAGGAAATATTTATGGGATTAAGTGTGAATAAAAGAGGGAATAGGGTGGAGGTAGCGGTAGTTTACGGTGTGGTTACTTTCAATAGATACTACCCAATTGTAACAAATGATACCTTTTTATTACTGCTCAAATTGATTTATATCAATTCGGGAATAAGTTGAAAGCAACAGAGTCATAAATTTAAACAGACGCTTTCTCATCCTTTCTGTCTATTTCTTCACATCTTGGGAAAACAAAACCGCTCTCGGGAAAAGTGAGTGTTTGTTTAAAAAGGGGGAAAATCAATAAATTTGTTATTTACTCGCAATTGGCTTTGATTTGAAGTAAACAAACTTGCAAAGGGTGGAGTAAGAACTGAAATGACGCTGCTTTTCTGTCTCTTTCACTCCCTTCAGGAAAACCGAGTACCTTTCAACACACCCGTCAACAATTCCCACTCAAAATAAACAAACAACAACAACAACAATCACAACAGACAAACAAACGTTCCGAAAGTATACAAAATCAATGAATCTTGAAAACCTTTTCACCTTTTATTGATTGTTTTCACTTTAACGGTCAAAAAATAGTTTAAAAAACATTGAAAATGGAAATATCACGAGTGGGATAGGTTTGGAAAAACCTGAAAATGATGAGGTTTCAACAACTGACCACCCTTCCCCCCCCCCCCCCAAATCTTTCCTCGGGGAATTGGGGTGTCAATAATTAATATTTTATACCACTATAATTGTATAGTTGAATTATAATGTCTAGTTACACCTATTTTCAGGCTGCACAAACCATATTAACATTGCGAAAATGCACTAGTTTATTACATGCTCGTGAAAGACCATGAAATAAGGAGCCGCTGAAATCATAACATCAACAATACTTAAGCACACTTTATATTTGACTATGTACAAAAAGTTGCGACTTTTGTGTCGAATTTCCTTATCAGGCTCACTACTGTCAAGCCATTACTTTTCATTTAAACTTAAAAAAATTATTTAGGCAGTTAGATTTTAACAAAAGTACACCAGAAAAACACGAAGTGACTCTCACTCAAATCAATTCGAAATCCCCCATTTAAAAAGTACAGGAATTAGACAAGCGTTTCGAATTTTTTCTCGTAGAAAACAAAACTAGCCAGTCAAAAGCAGTTAGTCAGCTTTATTATAGAACACGGACAATCTTTTCATTGTTTCTTTTTTTTAATCAGTAAACTCACATTATCTATCCATGAAAAAACAATGTTTGGAAATAACAAGACGCAGCCAGAGGAGTCATGAGGAACGCCCCATATATTTCAGGATTGGCTCATTCGATCTACAACCTTGTCCAAATGATATCATCCACGAACTTGGAATCTGCTTGCAACTTTAAAAATTCATGCCACCGTACAAAAATTAAATTACTTAAAAAAAATTAGCGCAAAAATACAATGAGACTCAGTACTGCTGCTCAAAAAGAGGTTCTTGAAATTTGCCTGAAGTAGACAAAAATGAGACTGGCAATCTCTTCTTTATTGGCCTCTCCAGATCTTCAAATTTTTCTATTTATTATTTCTTAGCTTGATTTAGTGTTGAACCTTTTCCGAAATTTGCGAGCTGACACACTCACTGCGTCCTCATGGGGTTACTTCGCTACCCCAAAACATGACTTGTTAATGGACTTAAACGAAGCGCTTGCCTTTAGCGAGACCTCTAATTAAGAACACGTTCAAGCATGTTTTGATATAAAACCTGTCAGGCCTAAATGCTCTTTGGCTAATTGGTCAGAAAGTTTCTATTGACTTGAAGTTTAGATTTTTAGTTTTGATAAAAGCAAACAAAAATTAAGGTATCAGAAATAGAGTTTTGCAACACTTTAATGTTAAATTTTGCACCGTTCTTTATTTTTCAAAAACTTTTGGGCTATTTGTTTCCCCTTTTGCATTATACGGATTTAAAAATTTTCAAAAAAGGAGGTATGCTCAATTGGCTACAATGCTTACAAACTTGCTTTCTCCGTAAAAATAATTGGTTTTTCGTTCTCAAAGATATCAATAATTCCAAAATTTCCAAACTGTCTGAAAAAGTTTTGAAAAAATTCCTACATTCTTTTCTTTTTGAGAATTTTGTTTTGTTTTTTTTGTTGGTTTCGAACTGTCAGAGAATGTTTCTGATGTTTCTTTTAGTTGATTGCAGAAGAAGTAGGCTTTGGAGATATAAAGAGCACAAACGTTCATTACCTTCGTACTTCTTTTCTTACCTTCTCCAATGTTTCCAAGCCTTTGTTTACGCTTCACCACAGAAAACTAATTTTCCAAAACAAGTGAAGAATTGGAATTAGTGATTATTTTTAAGAGCCGGCTCGTCTGAAAAGCAATAATTTTCAAACTATTGACATACACTGTCAATGAATGGGCAGTTTTCACAGGTTGCTTAAAAAATCATATTGTATATCGAGAAAAAGCTAACTTTAAAGCAATTTATAAATCTTGATTTTTAAACATTGAACATCGCATGCGCTGTTCATAAGAGGCTTTGAAGGTGACTTCTAATGTAAAATTCAACTTGATTTGGATTGAGACCAAATAATTCTGTTATTATGAGTTAAATATTCGGAATGTTTATTTTGTTTAGAACAAAAGACGCCATGATTTTATTATATATATTTTATATATATATATATATATATATATATATATATATATATATATATATTTCTCGTAATTGAAATTGTTCAACAGTTTTTTGAAAAACGAAATGCCTGTTTTTTATAGTGACCTCCCTTTTCAGAAAAAAAGACAATAACTTCATCATTAAAGATGATGTGTAGAGGAGATATTTATGTGGGAGGAGATTTTTAAGTGGGAGGGGAGCTATTTATTCAAAAGGGTTTTTTCTTCAGTCAATTTTGGCCGATCGATATATTCATCTTAGAAGGTTGTGAGTGGTATCATTAGAAAGCCCGTTCAGCGTAGAAATTATAAGTAAAAGATTAAGATTTCATTGAGTTTTGTTTTTTGCTAGAGCTATCGAAGTTTTGTTTTGTAAATTTTACCTCTAAATGCAGAAGAGTAACTTTGAACTGTTTGGTCCAACTTTTTGGCTCAAAATGTTGCTAAATTTAGCCTTCTTTTATCCTCCTTAGCTAAAATTTTGCATTCTTTTCATCAAAAATGGAGCAAAATCAGCTTTTTTGTCCACTTTGTTTAATTTTGCTGACACAATCTTCAATACCTACGAAGAAAGCAAGTTTTACTTGAGCATTCTTTGATCGTGTTCTTGAATTAAATTTTTGTTTTTTGTCGAGATAAGCCGATAATTATGCAAAATGAAACATTTAGTTTTGATATTTTGTCTTTTTAAGTCAAGTTATCCAAATCCATAGTTTTTGGATCAATAAAGTATTTCTAACGGAAGAAAAGCAATAGAAAGGCTTGTTTTGATGAAATCGCAGTACTTTGAATGCCCGAAAATTTTTCGGATTGCAATCAGTTGATGCTTTTGTTTGAAAAAAAATCGCACTTCATTTCTTTGTACGTTACAAAAATAACAATTCAAATAAAAGTGTGTTTATGACAGGTCCAATTGGCTTCTCAAGGAGTTTCAGGTAAACATATCTATGTTTTTAGTCAACATCTGAGAGTCGTTTTGACTTTCAAAAATACATATCTTCAAAGCAATAAACGGATTGTTGAGCTTTGCTATTTTGCTCTATTTTTCTCTTACTTTTTGATCGACTTCTAGCAAATGATTAATGAATACAATTCGCATCGTATTTGTTATGGGTTTTGTTGCGGTTTTTTTAGTTTAGGTAATGTTTTTTCTGCGTGGATACTACAAATTTCCAGTAAATTTTTTCGATTTTTGAACCCTTTCATTTCTTTGAGGTTCTTTTTCTTTTCTTGTCACGTTTTTGACCGGCCATATATCACAAAACTGGCGTTTCATTTGGAGCATAGTTGAACGCATTAGTTTTCCTGTTAATAGGTTATGATTTGAACTGCTTCGACACCGTCTTCCATTAGGAAATATTGGAAATTATGTGCTTCTCATCTTAGTTGGTCGTTTGTTTTTGTAGATGTACGACATATTCAGGATAATGACAAGTCTCAATTTTTTTTAAATTGAGGTATGAATGTGTATAATTGTATTTAAAGTTCTGATTGATATCTAATGGTTTTTTTTAAATTATTTATTTTTTTTTAAGAAAAACAAACGTATTCTTTCAGTCTTTTAGTCTTCTTTCTAAGCCTTTTTTTAGTATTTTCTGAGTTTTTTAGTCCGTTTTTAGTCATTTTTTTCTGCTGGTTACTGAATCTGAAAATGGAGTGGTCCCGTGCTTATTTTAGTGAAGTACAAACCAAGAAATTAATTTGTTTAGTTTATAATTTATTTGATGCTATTTTGACTTTGTTATTCGGTTTTGACATTAAGTTTTGTTGCTATTTTTTTTGTTTGTCTTGTCTCGTAGCCTTAATAATAACAATGTCTAATTGGCCCGCTAATGAGTAATGAGCCAATATTTACTTATCTAAGGGATTTGAGTTGGGTGCAATTTTTTTATTCATAGATAAAATATTTTTGATCAGTATGTGAGGTTTTTTGATTTTTTATCTCTTCCTCGTTTGTTAGACAATTTAGCCAAAATTTTGGATAAGAGGGATCGGAACATTATGTGTGAGCTCACTTACCGAGCCTCCTTGTTTATTTGTTGCAACTCATTAAAAAATAACAAATTTACGATTTTTAGGTATCTTAAATCTATGAGTTGATATTTCTTGAAATTTTGAAGACAATTATTTCACGCTCTGCTAAAAGAGATGACCAGTAACTTAGCCCATTTAAATCTTCACACTGGCTCTCAAGGAAAAATTTTATCTTTTCTTCAGGCGAGTTTTGTTGAGTTTGTTCGGCGTGAAGATACAAAGATACGGGAGACGTTTGATACGGGAAAGACTATGTTAATAGAGCAAGATCTCGCAAGATTAACATCCGAGCCCTACAAGGTGTAATTTGAAACAATTCCGCATACGGCTATGATAGTATTGCTTGTTGAAGAAGTCAAGCAATAAGGTCGGATAGAAATTAAGCAAGTTTGCAACAATATGATCACATAGAAATGCCATAAATAAACTTAATTTAAAAAAAATATTATTTGGTTTCAAAGAGTAAATGTAGTTGACTCATGAAAAAATCGGTTCTACTTCTTAATCCCACATTCGGTTGCAATAGTTTTATATCAAGTCCCACGGGCCGCTGAGGCATGGCCAAATGATTGTATTTCTAATTTATTTATCCGTATTTTATAGAAAGATTAAAATCGGGGTGAAATGATAGAGGGGTTAAAAGATAGAGGGGTTAAATGAGAGAGGGGTGAATAAATCGGGGTTAAATGATAGCGGGTTAAATGAATAGGAGTGAAAAAGCGGGACACCGAAAAAATCAGTGAGCTGGTTTTTCGGCAGATTTCAGCAATTCAATATTCACAGCTGAGCTCATAAACTCAATCAAAATTCGCGTAGGAAAACTTTTGTGCTTTGAGTTAGACCTTATGAAGTATAAAAAATGAAGAGGTTTCAAAAACCGAAATTGAACTGATGGAAGTAAGAATATTCTTGTCAATTCAACTGATAAAAGCCAGAATATTTATTAGCATAAAAAATATCTGCTATAGTTCTTTACAATTGATAATATATTGACATGTCAACAAAAAATTTAAAAAGACCACAATTTCTGCACAAATTTACCAAATCGGCCGTGAACGCGAAATGATTTATTATTGCGAATAATGTAGCTTAATTTAAAGTTCAATTGGTCGAAAACAATACGTGATGGAAAGTAAACAAGGGAACTTCGATTTGTTTATAAATATCTCCCAATTTTGGTGACATGAAGACTGTTTTTATGGAAAAATATAGCTCTTATTATGACAAGAGCTGCTTAACTAACATTAATCCTATGTCAACTGGAATTAGAAAGATTAATAGCTTTTTTCGTAATATGTCATGATTATATACAGAGCGTACTTGACAAAAATAGGGCGACCTAGGAAAGCTTTTCCCCACAAACAAGAGGCGGGGAACCAAAATAGTCTCCTTAAATATGCGTTCATGCTGTTTTTGTACTTTTTCCCTTTGCAGCCGCGACGTGAAATGTCTTTTAATTCTGTGAACAGATATAAGTCTATTATTTTTCAAGCTTTGACTTCTAAATAATTAATTAAGTCTGGGAGTGAAATAGGATTACGAGTATCAATTCTACAATGCTGAGAGGGAAACACGCAAAATTAAATCCCCGTCCTTGTATCAATTTCATCCACTCCATCACACAACACCCCCCCCCCCCCCACAACCCCCCTCCCCCCATACGCACACGACACACACATACACACACACACACACACACACACACACACACACACACACACACACTCACACACACACATACACAAACGTACACACAAACACATATACACACATACTTACACTTACATACACACATATACAGATATATACATAAAAATATTTGCTTCTCCTCACCTTTCTCATCTGAGCCCCCCCCCCCCCCCCCTCCCAACCTCTCCCTCCCTCCCCCACCTCCCTTCTCACTCCTTTCTCATTTTCCATCAACTTTGTGCACTACTAATAACTGTGCCAATACTGTTCACTGACTTATGATCAAATTCAATGACTACGGTGTTCTGATTGGCGTCTATATAAGCCTTAGGCTTTTTAATTCAACAATTGCATGCCCCCCAAAAAATGTCAACGAAAATGCATTTCAATTTACATTTTTCTGCGTATATAATGTTAATAATAATTTTGACACATCATTTGAATTGTTAAGCAGTAACCCAAAGCTGTTTACTTGAATCGGGCTTGATTATTGAAAACTCTTTTTTAATAACAGAGTACATAGAGAATGGGAATTAGGTGTGAACAAATTAAAAATATCATGTTTTTATCTTTCAGAGAAGATGTGACCTTGAAGCTGAAAACATGCAAGACAACAAATATTTCATTTTTTTCAGTGAATATCTTTACTTAATTTTGTTCCTTAAATAATTTTAATTGTTAAGAATTCCACTCCGCGAAGTACCTTAAAAAATTTTCTCATACTTTCATCGTTAAAATGATTAATATAAATAAGATCTGATCTGAAATTTTTCAACTTTCGTCCTTGTTCACGGAATTTTTGGAAAAAGAAGTAAGAAATGCGATGAAATGTTCTGAAATTTCAAAACAAAAATCAATTTAAAAAACCTACGTCAATAATTGCGTGAAAAGCCCTGAAACGTGATTTTGTTTATACCTTGAGTAAGTTAAATATCCTCAATCATAGGACAGCTGTCGTTACAGTTAACAACCGAAATTGCACCAACTGTATATTCACAAGATTAATTGTTCCAAATTATTAAATGACTGTTTTTTTCAAGAGAGTATGAGGGAAGAGGGAACAAGAACAATGAGTAACATTTTCAACTCCAAGTGTGGAACAGAGAACAGTTTGTATGTTCCTCTACGTTCTTTTGAGCGGCAAAATTGTCAAAAAATTCATAAGTTGTTAGCTATGAGAGATGAAAATTTTATCAGAAAATTTAAAGAATTGGAAAACATTACTAAAAATTCTTCACGATCAAAGAATGATAACAGTTTTTGAAAATGTTAATCAAACCTCTCAATTTTTGAAACTGTTATTCAAACCGACTATTTTGCGGAGCTCAATATCCGACAGCGAAAGATTAAGAACAAAAACCAGCCAAAAAAATTCTGCTTGTTTTCTTGTATCTAAAACAACGGTTTCGAAAGTGTTTGAGTTCCAATAAAAAAACTGGTGCTTCACCCCAAATAGTATGAAGGAAAAAGGCAATGTTGGCACAATAGACTGAAGCTAAGATTTTGGCCTCATTACAAAATCCGGGGATGGGAAACTGAACTTTTTGAAAACAAACTTAGTCTCAGTTTCTCCAAAAATGTTCAAGTGCTCTTTCAATTACCCAGTATCAGGCAAAGAAAGAGATAACCTAACAATTCAAATTTTAGGCAGAAGATGTTGCTAAAAAAACTAATTTCTATTAGACACATTGATTCAATAAGTTAACCCATTTTTTTTTGCTTTTTTGCCAATTTTAAAATTTTTAACAATTATCTCAAGGATCGCTTCAAACTTTAGAGAGCTTTTCGGTGATATATTTTTGCATCTCCTTGGAAAAGATATAAATTGGATAAAAATGACGCAACAGAAAAAGCCGGGCAGAGCATAAATAAAAACAAGAAGGCTTCGGTGAAGTGTGTTCACACATTAAGTTCCGACCCCGCTCATCCACATTTTAAGCAAAATTGTCTACCAAATGAGGAACAGATGGACAAAACTAAAAAATTCACATATTGTTCCAAAAAAAAAACTGGTAAAGAAACAAAAATGTACATATTAGAGGGCCTACGGGCCCGCAATTAAGAAGACTACAAGACAAGGCAAATTAAAAAAACCAAATATAAACAAGAAGCATTAATTACTACAAAAAATCAGTTTTTTTAAATACCTAATAACAAAGTTCAAAAAGCATCTGATCAAATTTACAAAGAAGCTTGTACTAAAAAACTTGTTTTTAGACAGGATATAGAATCCGCCCTTAAATAACACCGGGTAACAATTAGAAGAAATTGCTTCAGAAAAAACTTCAATTTTTTGAAAAGAGTTGGCTTCAAAGTCTCAAAGTCAGAAAACCCATTAGCCATTAACTGAAATTATTGAATTGCTTCACTTATAACTCAAAAAGAAATTATTGAGGTCTGTAATTATCCTAATACAAATAAACAATTAAATTAAATTTTTCGAGAAAAAGCTCTCGATGCCGTATAGGGCATAATCTATTCACTGAAAACATTAGATATGTCCAATTGTGCCTCTTCAACACCAACAATTTGGTACGTCACTTTCAATGGTAAAACTCCACAACAATTAGACAAAAGAACCAAAACTTCTTGAAAACAATTAATTTTAAACCCAAATAAAACAATCAGCTATCAAATTAAAACGTACAATATTCTCACTTAAACTTCCATAGCATAAGAAGTTATCCTGGTCTGTAATAAAGCATAAAAAGTTGTTCGACACAAAACAACAAATAGAGCAATGAAATAAATAATAAATTTAAATTTTCCGAGAAAACAGTTTTAGAGCCATGTAGAGCATACCCTATTCACTGAAAAAAGTATATGCTCAATTGCGTTTTTCTCAACAACAATAATGTGATATATCGCATGTCAATTATCAGACTACTTATCAATTAGAGAAAAAAGAATTAAGGTATCATCAAAATCATCAGTTATCAAATTTAATCTTCCCATATTCTCATTTAGGGAGTCCCTAATAGGAAGTCCTTGAGACCTCTGCCAGTATTGAGAATACGTCATCTGTCTGCAAAAAGAAGCCGAGTAGGAAGTCTTTGAGACCCTCCATTAGAAGAACCCTAATAGTATGTCCTTGAGACCTCTGCCAGTATTGAGAATACGTCATATGTCCGCAGTAAACGATAAAAATAGACAAAAATGTAAAACTCAAATAATTTTTCCAAAAAAACGACATCGAATCTGTTAAAACTTTAATTTTTTATTTTTTTCATAATAAATGTTGGAAATATGCAAATGCGCTTCTTTCCAACACAAACATTGACAGACGTGATTTTTTCTTCATAACACAAAAAAAGAAGGAGAATGCTAAATTCAAAAGTTATATTCAAATTTTTAGAAAAAAAACTAATCTATGTCGTGAAAAGCATTAGCAATGGACTGAAATAAATAAATAATTATATTTATATCAACAAAGGAAACCAATTTCATTTGAAAATTCGGAGATTATGCTATTCATTAAAAAGAACGGAAAATTCTGACAAAAAAAAAATTTCCAACAAATTTTACGCGAAAAGAGTGTTTAAGCCTTTAATTTCATAATGTTTTGATACAAATAATAGCAGTTTTCCATTGAGATTTCTTGCAACAGAATATTTAGGAAATAGACCTGTTATCATTGCTAATACTTTGACAAGACAAAAATTTAACCTCAAAACTACGCAGAGAACTAAAAATTAAAGAAAAATCTTAACAAAACTTGTAGCGTCAAAGCTAAAATTCAATCCATAAAACACAAACTGCAATTATGACTAACATATAGGTCATGCGAAACGTAAAAAAACTTGTTGCTGCTGTCTCTTGGCAAAAAGTTGGTTAACAAAAAGATCTTAAAGAGAAAAAACACAACGAAAACCTTTTTATCAACAAAAAAATTTTAATAATTAGAGCAATAATAAGATTTCAACTGAAACTAGACAGATTACCTTATAGCTTCTCATAAAGACAATTGGATCTATAAGGAAAAAGATTAAGTCATAAGACTATATGCCAATTAACACAGACGGAACTCGAAAAATTTCACCAACAATTTTACGCAGAAACTGTGTTAAAGCCAAGGAAAACATGAAACTTTAACTGAAGTCGTAAGTTGTGCTACTTGTTTCTTCTCATCAACAAAAAAATTATTTGAAAAAAATTCTGTCTGTAATTAACATAAAAGGAAAAAAAATAATCAAAAATGTTTTTAAAAAAACAGCGCGCAATAGAAATCCAAATAATATTTGGTTTGTAAGAATCCTCAATTACCCCCAAAACCAGACATTTAATACCGCCCGTATTTGTCCAAACACGTAATTGGTCCTTTTTCTATAGATGTGAAAAATTTGACAAATAAAAGTAAAACAAAATGATGCTTTTTTGTTAATTATCGCGTTAAATTAGCCAGAATAGACATAATTAAGCAGACATTAAGTAGACATAGTAGACATTAAGAAGACACAATTCTCTTTGAAGTTTCTACAGATTGCCAAAGCAGTTTTCATGTCTATACTTACGTCAATTTAAACCAAAGTCAGCTAGATTTGCAAATTTGGTGCAATTTTTGTTAAAATTTTTTTAAGTTTAAAAAATTTAGCAAAAAGTTTGATCAGATAGTTCAGAAACATTCTTTTATCAAAAGCTCAAACCAATTTTTTAAAAAAATTTTTTAAAATATTTTTTATTCAATTTGGCATTATTTTCGAAATTTTTTAGAAAAAATTCTGGAATTGTGAACAGAAACAACGGAATTTTTTGAAATACAAAAGAAAATTCAAGCCTCGATAACTCCTCGAAAAATACGAAATTTGAAAGAAAAATTTTTAATTCCGAATTCTACGCTGGACAAGCTTTTCGATGATACCACTGAAAACTCTTTTCTATGGATATGAATATATCGATCGGCCAAATTGGACTGAACAAAAAACCCATTTGAGTATATAGTTCTACCCCTCCCAACTAAAAGTGGGGTCGGAACAATAAATTTGGAGACTGGAACAATTTCTGTGCAATGATATTACACTTGAGCAGGCGGTGGCGGTTGGAAATATTATGCACCCTCTCAGTCGGGGGCACAAACGACAAAAATCTGTAACATTTTTGACGTACATTTTTTTTACGTGAGAGATCTCAAGTGAAAGCGTCAGATCGGAATGATCTCGGATCAGACCAAGTTAATCAAGCGCAAACGGGAGCCTTCCTAGAACCCATGGGGCTGCCTAGAGTACAAGGCCTGGACAGTCACAAAAACGCACAAAAATAACTAAAATAATTTTAATGCACAAGGTCCGTTCGAAAGTCACTTTGGTCGACGAACTCAATAGCAAAAGTTCCACTCAAGTCATAAACAAAGTACTCTGAAGTATAAAAAAACAAAAGTTTTTGTTTTGAGAACTGATGACATATCAACAAGTTATATTGAATGAAATTTGATAAGGTGAGATTATAATAGAACATAATTGAAGAATAGAATTGATCTCTAAGCTCATTAAAAAATTAAAATTTGATTAAAGTATAAGATCTGATGCTAAATCATGTATGATCTGTAATAATGTTTAGAGAATTTTATACAATGGAAAGCTCGTAAGTAGATCATAAAAACATGAATATTAAGGTTAATATGGGTAATATTGTAGAAAAGGAGCATGTGTCTGAAATTTATATGATCTTGAAAGCTGAAAAAATATGAAATATGTTTGCAACCAACATGAAACTAAAGCAAACCAAATTCAAAACAAAAGAATAATATTTTATAGACAGAAATGTTATTTATGGAGCAATGCTTTAACAAATAAACTTATCAAAAAAGGATTCGGCAAACTTAAAGCAGTTCAAGTTTTTCATAGCGCATTGTAACAAAATTCATTTTGAAGAACATCATGTGAAACTTGTTTTATAGATCCAGAGAAAATGCAAACTCTAAAGAACCTTATTAAGAGATCAACAAAAAATCCCTCAGAACTATGTTCTGGATAACAAAACAGGGCCAGTTCCAAGCTGTATGTTGATAGTTTGTCAACTTCAGATCAACTGATGGAAAAAATGTTTCAAATTAGGTAATAATTAAACTCTCTCTGCTTCTAAAACTGCAAGAAGAAATTCTTTTGTTTTCCCGGACTTGAGTCTCCGAGCTTTTCAGCGCTGAACCAGCACATTTCAAGAGTAAAAATTTCATTCAGTTATGAATCATTGAATCTCCATAATATTTTAAATTTCTTTATTTGCAGTATTTCTTCATTATGATTAAATTGAGGTCATAGAGTTCGCCCAGGCTATATCTAACCTGTATAGTCTGAAAATTACTCATACCCTAAAATTAACTCAGAGCAGAATAATGTCACACCTTTGCAGCTTCTAACTGAGAGTTACTATAGTACTATACACACAATTTACACATAAGCAATTACCTTAAAGCATAGGCAGTTACCACAAAGCCCATTTAGCTTAGTTGCTACGACCTGCTACCCAAGTTAAATGTTACAAGTGCTCACGCAAAAGTTCGAATCGAATATAAAGCAAAAATCTGGCGAGAGTTAAGCAGAACATATCGTTTTTATGCAGTATAATTTACTTAAAAATCAAGACAGGTCAGTGCAATTTGAGACAAGAACAGAGTGCTGGCCATTTATTGCGATGAATTTCAATATATTTATTTAGAAAATACGTATTTGGATGTTGTTCAGTTCTGTTTTGTTTGCGAGCATCATGAAAGACGAAACAAAAAGTTATATTATTCAGTCAGCGACAACCAATCATTCATTTAGCAGGAAAGGTGTGAAGATTTCATAAGAAGTTCTGAAAAAAAAATCAGAGAAGAAAAAATTCTCGAATTTTTCATTTAAGCGTAACAAATTTTTTGAGAACGTTTAGCTTAATGGCAAAATAGGTGTTGAAACTCAATCAACCTCTGTCAAAAGCAGGTGTAAAAACCGGCAAACTGTTTTAAAAACGAGCAAAGATCTGATTGAAGAAAATAATACGCTGAAGCTGTTTTGTCAAATTGTTCCTCAATAGATTCATGCCAATTCTAAGATAATTTTGTCAGCTGAATATTGCTCGTCTTTGCCATAACAGTAAAATCTCCATTAATTTTTTTGCTGTTTTGTTCCAATTTTTAGAAAGCAAAACTTCTCAAAACCTTAAAAACCAGCAACAAAAGAGCAATAAAAATTTTGGAACAGTTAAAAAAGTGTTGGCAATTTAAAAAAAAGTTTTCGTACAAAATGTTTTCGAGCCCAGACGATGAAAACAAGTTCAGTCGAACAACAAGATATCAAATATTTGGGATTAATTGAGCTGCCATGCCCCTAAAGCTAAACGATTAAAAGGGGCAAGTTGCTTTTCTAATTTGAGGAAAGCATGCAAAATTTGGCATGCAACGAATATATCGGTTTGCTGCGTGAAGCCATATCATTAATATTTTGATTTCAGTTCCTGTTTATTTTCCTGTTTTTGTGACTGATTTTCTATAATATTCCAAAGTCTGGATTTAAAAAAGATATATATTTTTTGACGAATAATTGTCAGGGCAATTTTTGCAAGACTTGGAATGCCCACTATTTTTGGATTCAGCAACTTTTTTCAACCGCAGTCGGTATCACAAGTGATATATTGTTCTCCCGAACTTAACGTCAAGTCAATATCAGTACTGGGCAATTCAAATTCCGATTCTGATTCAGAGCTATGATCATAACACATTTAAGACTTGTCAGACTTGGCCAATTCAGATCCGCACCGTGATTGAACCACCGATCTCACGCTTCCTTGATGGCTCTTCTCCTTACTGCGCTACCGTTCACTGCAAGGTTTGTCTTTTGCGCCTTTAAAATACGCTTGAAAGAAGCAAATTTCGAGCGAAAAAGCGAGCAAGTTATATTACATGGGCGACTTGCATTTACAATCGCCCAGTACTGATTTACACTTGGAGTTCGGTGGGGGCTGTGAATTTTAATCGGCTGTTCTTTTCTTTAGTTAAATTACGTTTTTTTAATTGTTTTAGAAATTTATCTCTACTGGGGGATATATGAGCCAATTAAAATAAAATCGAACGTTATTTGAAAACACCAGCTTTTTCTTTTTGCGATCAATTTATGAAAAATTGGATAATTATACTCAATGCTGCCTCTCACTAGAAAAAATAAATGAATACACATGGCTGTAAAACTCAATTTTAAGATAAAAAGTTTAAAAGCATGGTTTGAAATGAAAATTGAAACTTTGGCGACACGCGCAGAATCATGCAAGCCTTCTTGTTCACTATTTACTATTTACGTCAACAAAAACTTATTCTGATTTATTCTCTTAGACCGAAAGAGATGGTGAAAAAAGCCTGCTTCATTTCCTATGATTTTCCCTCAATTTTTCTTTTAACTTTTTTCCTGAATTCAAATATATAAACGAAAAAGATATAAAACAAGATCTATAAATTACGAGTTTATAATCATTATATTAGGAAAAACAATAGGACTGCATTCTAAATAGGATCTCTTCAAGAAAGAGGTAGCAAATCTACACAAAAACATGGCTTCTAAAAACTCTCAAAATTCTCCAAACGTTGATATCTAGCTAATTTTTAATTGTGCAGAATTCTTATGGTTTACACCAAAATTTTGTACCGAAACTGTGTATCGAAATTCCTTAAGATTCACATCGAAACACAATTTTACATTTTTTTCCGTTCATATAAATTTATTTTTGTGTCCTTTATTATTGTTCAAACTGCTAAAACTTTTGAATAACAAAATTTAATGAAAATTTAACTTCAAAAAAAAATGATTGTTTTTACTTCCTATAGAAACGAGGGTTAATTTGATTTTCTTTTATGAAATTTTTCAACCATCTTCCGTTTCCAGTATTTTTGACCAATGTGGGATAAATAGTGCTCGTCAAATTGTTCCTCAATAGATTTATGCCAATTCTAAGATTAAGCCATTAGCTAAATATTGTTCTTGTTTGCTATAATAGTAAAATCTCCATCAATTTTTATGCAGTTTCGTTCCAATTTTTATAAAGCAAAACTTCTCAAAGCCTGCAAAAAAAATTTGAACAATTAAAAAAGTGTTGGCAATTTTAAGAAAAAGTTTTCGAACTAAAGAAAACAGCCCAGAAGATAAACAAAAGTTCAGTCTAACAAAAAGATAATAAATATTTGGTTTTAATTGAGCTGCCATTCCCATAAAGTCATACGCTTAAAAGGGCAAGATTTTTTCTAAATTGAGGATAGCATGCAAAATTTTTCTCAATATTTCTTTTGTGTGATGATTTTTTTGAAGACTTCAATGAATAAATCGGTTTGCTGGGTGAAGCCATATCATTATTATTTTAATTTCAGTTCCTGTTTAATTTCCTGTTTTTGTGACTGATTTTCTATAATATTCCAAAGTCTGGATTTTAAAAAGATGTATATTTTTTGACGAATAATTGTCAGGGCAATTTTTGCAAGACTTGGAAGGCCCACTATTTTTGGATTCAGCAACTTTTTTCAACCGCAGTCGGTATCACAAGTGATATATTGTTCTCCCGAACTTAACGTCAAGTCAATATCAGTACTGGGCAATTCAAATTCCGATTCTGATTCAGAGCTATGATCATAACACATTTAAGACTTGTCAGACTTGGCCAATTCAGATCCGCACCGTGATTGAACCACCGATCTCACGCTTCCTTGATGGCTCTTCTCCTTACTGCGCCACCGTTCACTGCAAGGTTTGTCTTTTGCGCCGTTAAAATACGCTTGAAAGAAGCAAATTTCGACCGAAAAAGCGAGCAAGTTATATTACATGGGCGACTTGCATTTACAATCGCCCAGTACTGATTTACACTTGGAGTTCGGTGGGGGCTGTGAATTTTAATCGGCTGTTCTTTTCTTTAGTTAAATTACGTTTTTTTAATTGTTTTAGAAATTTATCTCTACTAGGGGATATATGAGCCAATTAAAATAAAATCGAACGTTATTTGAAAACACCAGCTTTTTCTTTTTGCGATCAATTTATGAAAAATTGGATAATTATACTCAATGCTGCCTCTCACTAGAAAAAATAAATGAATACACATGGCTGTAAAACTCAAATTTAAGATAAAAAGTTTAAAAGCATGGTTTGAAAAGAAAATTGAAATTTGGGCGACACGCGCAGAATCATGCAAGCCTTCTTGTTCACTATTTACTATTTACGTCAATAAAACCTTATTCTGATTTATTTTCTTAGACCGAAAGAGATGGTGAAAAAAGCTTGCTTCATTTCCTATGATTTTCCCTCAATTTTTCTTTTAACTTTTTTCCTGAATTCAAATATATAAACGAAAAAGATATAAAACAGGATCTATAAATTACGAGTTTATAATCATTATATTAGGAAAAACAATAGGACTGCATTCTAAATAGGATCTCTTCAAGAAAGAGGTAGCAAATCTACACAAAAACATGGCTTCTAAAAACTCTCAAAATTCTCCAAACGTTGATATCTAGCTAATTTTTAATTCCTTAAGATTCACATCGAAACACAATTTTACATTTTTTTCCGTTCATATAAATTTATTTTTGTGTCCTTTATTCTTGTTCAAACTGCTAAAAATTTGAATAACAAAATTCAAAGAAAATTTAACTTCATAAAGATTTATTGTTTTCACTTCTTTTAGAAATGAGGGTTAATTTGATTTTCTTTTATGAAGTTTTTCAACCATCATCCATTTCCAGTATTTTTGACCAATGAGGGATAAATAGTGCTTGTCAAATTGTTCCTCAATAGATTTATGCCAATACTAAGATTAAGCCATTAGCTAAATATTGTTCTTGTTTGCTATAATAGTAAAATCTCCATCAATTTTTATGCAGTTTCGTTCCAATTTTTATAAAGCAAAACTTCTCAAAGCTTGCAAAAAAAATTTGAACAATTAAAAAAGTGTTGACAATTTTAAGAAAAAGTTTTCGAACTAAAGAAAACAGCCCAGAAGATAAACACAAGTTCAGTCTAGCAAAAAGATAATAAATATTTGGGTTTAATTGAGCTGCCATTCCCATAAAGTTAAACGCTTAAAAGGGCAAGTTTTTTTTCCAAATTGAGGATAGCATGCAAAATTTTTCTCAATATTTCTTTTGTGTGCTGATTTTTATTGTAAATTGTGATTTTCAAAAATACTACAAAGTGTGGATTTAATTTTTTTTCCACGAATTTTTGTCAGGGCAGTTTTTACAACACTTGAAAAGCCCATTTTTTTATTCGAGAACTTTCTTCAAACGCAATTCGTATCAAAAGTGACAAATTGTTCAATGAATTTTTATCGGCAGTTGTTTTCTTTAGTTGAAATACGTTTTTTTTTAATTTTTTCACAAATTTAGCATTCTGGGGGGGTTTAGCCAATCAAAATAAAATCGAACGTTTTTGAAAACAGCAGCTTTTCTATTTTGCGATCCATTTAGGAAACATTATATGATTATACTCAATGCTGCCTCTCGCTAAAACAAAAAATATAAACGAATACACAAGGCTGCAAAACTCAATTTTATAATAATGAAACTGGAAACTTTGGCGACATGCACAGAAGCATGCAAGACTTCTTGTTAACTAATGGTTATTTATGTCAACAAAACGTTATTCCAATTTATTCTCTTAGACCGAACAGAGATGATGAAGATAGCCTGCTTCATTTCCTGTGAATTTCCCTAAAATTTGCAAACTTTCCATTTCCTGAATTCAAAGAAATGAAAGAAAAAGATATAAGCAGAGATATAAAATACGAGTCTATAATCATTCTATTCAGAAAAACAATAGGATTGCATTGAGTTCTTCTAAATCAAAAAGACAAAATACCAAACCAACCCAAAAATATCCCGGGTCGAGGTGTCACCGCTAAAAATTGCTGAAAGATATAAGATTTGCGGTGAATTTGAGTAAAGGTGTAAGATTTGCGTTCAATGCGATGAATGCGGTGAAAAAAAAATTTTCACCGCTAAAAACCGCAAAAATTCAGAGCAATCAACGGTAAAAGATGCGGGCGCTTTGTGGTCAAAAAGTTCATTTTCACTGCTATTCACCGCTAATCTTACACAATTTTTTGACCAAACCTCGACCCGTGATGGCCTCTCAAAACTCTCAAATCTAGCAATTCACATACCTGACAAAATCATTTCTTCTATGTCCTTAATCAATGATGCGTAGAACTTATAAATATTGAGTCTGATTTATAGATAAAAATTTATTGCATTTTTTAAAATCTGCGCAGAAAGGTTGATATCTAGCTAATTTTTACTTAAGCGGAGTTAAATGAAATGAAAAGATTCACACTAAAAAATTTGGAAGTGCAATTTTACATTTTTTCATATACATTTTACATTTTACATAAACAACAAAATATAAAGAAAGGTTACTTTCATGCAAATCGATGTTTTTACTTCACGTAGAGTTGACCGTTAATCTGATTTTGTATTACGAAATTTTTCAACCATCATCCGTTTCAAGTATTTTTTGACCATTGTGGGAACAATTATAAATAGAAAGTTCCCATTGAACTTTATGAGCGCAACCAAATAAATTTCATGCACTAAAAAAATAGAAACTATATGACCATTATGTAGTATTGAACTTGATCGTTAGAATTGTTTTTAAGGACCACTTAAAATAAAACCCAGTTCTAAAAGTTTCAAATGCAATTTTTAAAATTTTTTATTAAAATTATATATTTTTTTTTTAAAAAAGGACCTAAATTGTGACACAGAACCACATAAAATGCAGAGAACAATATCCTTTTTCCAAAATCTGATACGGTTAAAAGCAATGTTCCGAAAAATTTTGGAGGCGCGAAAGTAGATATTTTTGTCATGAGAAACTTAAATTAATTAGGTTTGCTTTTATGTATCTTTGAGACGAAGGAAATGGTTTAAGATACACTTTCCAACAAAAATCCCGATTATTAGATTGTCACATTTTAGAAGAAGGGAAAATGAAAAATAAATTTTATTGGTATCCTCTTGTTCAATTCTTTAAAAACCCAAAACAAAGAAATCAATATCGTACTTTATTATGTTCTCATTGCAATTAAAAAGTTCAGCATTCTTGGCTTAAACGGCAAAAAAGACCAGAGAGATGCAAATTTCAGTTCGTGGCTCAAAAGTTCTAGAATATACCACTTGAAGCTCATTATGAAGAGAAACTGAAAATAATTGAAATAATGCCCAACAAATTTCTGTGGCTGCTTTTAATTAATAATTTTTGGCCAAATTGGAAAAGTTATTTTAATTTCTTTTTGATGCACGAAGAAAAGTTTGCCGTAAATGTATCGGTGCAAAAACTTGGAAGCCTTTTGTCTCTTTTGTGAAACAGAGATTCATTTTCTATTCGTTTCCAAAATACAAAATAAAGTAAGAAAAACCAGGCCATGCGTATGTTTTAGAGAAAAAAAATTTTAAAGTAATTACACTTTTTTTGTCAAGTGGTTTGTTCAAAAAGCCCTTTGTACACAATTAGCAAAAAGCAAAAAAGAAAGTTTTTGTTTATTTAAAAGTATGGACTTGACGGTTCACAAAAAAAATTGGCAAGTTTAGAAGAATTTAAAAAATATATTTTACAAAATGTTTGAGATTGATGAGAAATCTCACTACTAGCAAGGCACAAACACACTACTATTTGCTATCTTTTAAAATTATTTGCTTATTGGATTTTTTGCCAAATTGTTAAAAAATACTTTTCTTTCTCCAAATCGCAGCAAAGAAACTCAATCACATTTTCTGTTTAAATCTCTAAAAAATAAATTCAAAGGGAACCAAGGATTAGACCACTCAACGATAATGCGAACAATTAAGGTAACAGTTTTAAAAAATATCGTCTTGAGACAGTTTGAACACAAACTAATCAAAGGTCACTTTTTTTCCAAAAACACTAGACAAGTTACATTTAAGACTAGACAAAAAGACTTCAGTTACTTTTAGAATAATCAAATGGTTAGGCTAAGAAATTTCAGAAGACAACCTGTGTCTAAGTTGACACACAGAACTAATTCTTCTGAAAAAAAAACTCCATTTGCAACCAAGTTTTTTTCCGTGTCCACAATTATGCCCATAAGTCATTGCGCCACAATTAAGTTCTATTTTGCAACAAAAAAAACAAGAAATGCCGCTTTTTGAATAAAAATAATATTTAAAGATATCTACATTGAAAATAATTTTTTTACGTTTTTAGTCTGATTAATCGTGAAACTACGAACTTAGCCAAACTCAAGAAAACATGAAATTTTGATAACAAAAAATGTAAACCAATCTTCAACCAGTTCCAAACAGTTTTTTTGCGATAACAGTTTCTTTAATTTGATTTAAATATTTAAGCTGACGGGGAAGAGCGAAAGGCAACTGAAAATTTGAACTAAACTGGACGGAGAAAAAAATTCGTTTAGTTCCTCATTCAAAACGTGATGATCTTTGGTAATGGGACATCTGGATAAAAACAGCGACGCAAAAATTGTTCTAAAAAGTTTTTAATCTTTTCAGAAATGATCCACAACAAAAAAATCAAAATAATTTATGTAACAATGATTTTTTAAAGCTAACCAAATATTGCAAACAAACGCAAAAAAATTGCTCACAAGATTAATTTTTTGAAAAAGCCCATAATTCAGATTTTAAAATTTGTATATGTTAGTGGCATGAAAGAAGAAAAACAATTCAACATAAAGAAAGGAAAAGTTTTCAAAATAAATGGATGCTGGAATTTTAAATGAAAATCCGATGTAGCGCAATTATATCATTCTCTGTAAAAACGTTCAGCATTCTTAATTTAAACAGCAAAAAAGACTTGACTGATGCGGAATTTCAGTTAGTGTTTGCAAAGTGTTAGAATAAACAAACAAATTTCTATGGCTGCATTTAATCAATCCTTTTTTGGTCAAATTTAAAAAGTTCTATTATATTTTTGTTGATGCGCAGAGAAGCGTTTGTCATGAATGTATCGATGCTCAAAATTGGAAGCGTATTGTTTCTTTTGTGAAGCACAGCTTCATTTTTATTTTTACTAAAATACAAAATGAAGTAGGAGCAACCAGGCCAGGCGTATGCATGAGAAAAAAAAATTAAAGTAATCACCCTTTATTTTTCGGCAAGGGGTTTGTTCGAAAAACCATTTGCACGAAATCAGCAAAAAGGCAATTTTTGTTATTATAAAAACATCGACTTGACTGTTCAAATAATAACTCTCAGCGAGATTAGAAGAATTTTTAAACAGAAGTATTTTTACAATGTCTACTACGATTTGTATAAGGAGATATGCATACACATAGTCTCATTTGGCCCTGGTGTTTTTGAGAAGAGTTGGAGCCAAATTATGAGTTAGATACAGAAAAGAAAATAGTGAAAAAATTTTAGAATTATCGGGAACCTCACAACGAGCAACGTACAAACAGACTACTTTTCTCTGTCTTTTAATATCATTTTCTATTGGATTTTTCGCCAAATTGTCAAAAAAACCCTTTCTTTCTCCAAATTGTAGCAAAGAAACTCAATCACACTTTCTGTTTAAAACTACACAAAGTTAATATGAATTCAAAGGTAACCAAGGATTAGACCATTCAAAGATAATGCGAACAAGTGAGGTCACAATTTTCAGAAATTTGGTCTTGAGAGAATTTGATAACAAACTAATCAAAGGTCGCTTTTCTTCTAAAAGACTAGACAGCTACTTCAGTTACTTTTAGAACCATCAATTGTTTAGGCTAAGCAATAGTTGTCAAATTTTAGAGGAGAGTTTGTGTCTAAGTTTAGACACAGAGCTGACGAATTGAACCAATTTACAATCATGTTTTTGTTTCAAAGACCATGTCCACAATCGTGACTATAAGAAATGAAGCCACACTTCATTTGCAACAAAAAAACAAGATTTGCCGTTTTTCGAAATTAAAATTAATTAAAGATATCTGTATTGAAAATGAAAATTTATTATACGTTTTTAGTGCGATTAATCGTGAAAATACACACTTAGCCTACCTAAAAAAACAGGAAATTTTGATAACAAAAAACATAAACTGCTCTTCAACCAGTTACAAATATTTTTTTAGTGATATTAATTTCTTTGCTTTGATTTTAATATTTAAGCTGACGGGGAAATTCGTTTAGTTCCTCATTCAACACGTGCTGGTTTTTGGTAATGCGACATCTGAACAAAAACAGCAACGAAAAAATTGTTCTAAAAAGCTTTTTTTATCTTTATCAGAAACGAAACACGACAAAAGTTGACAAATTATTTTGTGTAATATTGAATGTTTAAAGCAAACAAAATTTTGCGAGCGAACACAAGAAAAATTACTCGAAAGAGCTTTATAATCTAATTGAAAACAGCGCTAGATATTTCACGTTAAGGAGAGCAAAATTTTTTTTACCTCATCATTTTAGTCTTTTTGATAAACAGTTTGCTGATCGTTTTTGATAAAAATTTGCGTTCCTATTTTTTTTAAATTTGCGTTCCTATAGTTTGTATATGTTAGTGGTATGAAAGGAAAAACACAATTCGATATCAAAAAGTAAACAATTTTGAAAATTACTGAATGCTGAATTCTCAGATGAAAATCCGATACAGCGCAACTTTGTCAATCTTTTTTAAAATGCCCAATAGAAGGAAAAAAAGTATTGTAGTTCTCCGTAAAAAAACACCTGAAAGAGAATGTGTCGAATGAAGGCGCAGGGAATCAGTAAAACTGGGTTTTGGCCTCTAAAGCAAAAGTTCCCTCGATAAATTTCTATCTGATTTCTTTAAAAAATCTTAAGAGATTGCAATCAAAGCTAACAAAATTTACATCTCCACTTTCACAAAATTTTGGTTATTAATTTTTGAAGCAGTTTTGCGATATATACCTGATTGCTTCCATGTTGATTGTTAATTCGTTACATATAGTTACAAAGTTATAAAGTTTTCATTTTTTTTATCTTACATTTTTACATTTTCAAATTTTGATCTCTATGCCGTTTTGCACAGCGCAGGATTTGCTTCATAACTTTCAAATTACTGTAAATTTTACAGTGTATCAATACCGGCATATTTTTAACGACAATCGTTAGAAATACCTTCAATAAAAAAATTACCATAGCGCAATTATTCAATTCAAAATTATTTGCAAAATGCAGAACTTTGCATTTTGCAGTATATCAATGAAATTGAACTGAAAAAGCAGAGCCGCAACTAAATAGAAAGTCGTTAAAAGAGTATTGATTAATGGGAAAGTTTTAACTGCTTAAATGTCTGAGAAGCGCTTTCGAATAAGACAAATTGCTGCTGTATAAGTGGAAAATAAAGTTCAATAGGGCAAATTTAATGGAAAATATCGGTCATTCAATTCAAGCCCAATAATTTTCCAGCTTTTTGGTAAATTAAGTGAATCTTACAAACATTTAAAAATTTGTTTGCGTAACGGCCGCTCAAAATAAGGTTTCACTCCCAATTAGCGTTGCGTAAACAACCAAAATAACACTAAAATTGCCGACTGTTTGTTCATATGACGAAATAAAAACGAGCCTTTGAAATTGATTTTTGCCCAATTAAAGCCAAGTTTAAGCTGTCAATTTTTGATAAATGGCGTCTAATAGAATTGAACAAAAATTGTGAAAAACTGTGTGACCGGAAACTTGGAAAGAGAAATATTGACCAAAAATTTTGCTGTCACGAATTTCATACAAGAGTAACGTTGGTATAATAAAAGTACGCTTTTTGTATCAACAGCGCTTAGCTTACCTCATCAAAATGCATAAATTTCAGGTAAATTTTAATCTTGCGGATATTTTGAGAACAGTGCTTCAAGATTAAAACAAAATGAGCGCAGCACTTGTTGTTTTCTTTCGTTTTAACTCCAGCGTGGAATATTTTTAGTGTGGAAATTGCTGCAAAGTCAGGTAGAGGTTGTCTCTACCTTCTCAATCGTCTTATTAGTTTATGATCAAAACGTTAGACTAACAATTTAAGCCCTCATTAAGGTCATTTTACCAATATCGAAATGCAAGCATGTATATGCTGGGATAAAACAAGACGATAGAATAAGGAAAAGGAAATAACAGTTCTAACAGAAAAAATGAGCTTCTTAGAGCCGAGTTGAAAAATAATTCTAAGTAACGAATACTGAATGAAAAAAAATCCAGCACAATTTAGAAACCAGTTTCATCAGAGAAAGATGATTGTTTTCTGAAAGTTGACCATATGCTGGACAAATTATGACTCAGCAAAATTTTGCTAAGATGTTAAATAGCGAGAAATCAATAAGATATGAACAAATGCATTCAAGATCTTTGCATAGATACCAGGAAAAAAATCTTCTAACATATACTGGAAAAATTAACCATGACACGAAGTTATACCGAATTAGTCAGCTGTAAAAATTGGATTTGCCCAGACCGAAGTGGCCTCTGATCAGACCATCTTCGAGCGCACACATGTTCTCGGTGCGCTCGAATTACATGATCTGTAAAAGACTTCAAACGCGCTTTTGTCTGAACAAAGGTCTGGAATTTGTCTGATCAGAGGTCACTTCGGTCTGGGACGGTCTGATCATAGACGTTTCAAGTGTACATTAGTCTGATCAGAGGCCAAGTTGACCAAATTTTTTTCAAGTTTATTTTTTGCTTTTGTTTACTAACAGCTGTTTTCTTTGCTAAGAGTCAACAATTACAGCAGCATTCTGATCAGAACTTTTTTGAGAGCCTGATGGGTTGATCAGAACCAAGCGTCCAACTGATGTTCCAGTGGTCCCCTCGTGAAAAGATTTGGAATCATTGTAGATCAAGACGTTTTTATGCAAATATGTCTAAGCTGATCTATTCTGTTAAGAACATGAATTAATTGCATACTCAATGACATTTTATGGCACTTGGATCTTCTTTCTCTTTAGCAATACCTGTAAAATTGGTTTTTTCGTCAGTTGAGAATATGATTGGAAACATCAATTTTGATGAAATCAATATATCATAGCGATATTGCGAGATTTGTTCATGTTCAAAATCATTCTCTGATCAGATTATTTTGAACGCACTTTAGTCTGGTCATAGGAAATTTCGAGCGCACTTTTTTCTGATCGTAGACATTTTTGATCGCACTTCAGTCTGATCAGACGCGACTTCGAGCGCACACTAGTCTGATCACGGGGTGACTTTCGAGCGCACAATAATGTGATTAGAGGTTTTCAAGCGCACTTTAAGCGGACATGGAGCATCGAGGGCACGATAGTCTAATTAGAGGATGTTTCAGTCGGGGCCGGTCTGATTAGAGGTAAGCGCAAGATTTTAAAGTTATGAAGATATAACAAGAGTCGTAAAATATGTCTAAAAATCAGCTCGTGTTAGTTCAATAATTAGGTATTGACCTATGGATGATCAAAATGATCAAATCAGACCGCAAGAATCCTCGAACAATTTCAAATTTTTGTTAAAAAACATTGAGCAAATCTGATTTTAATTGTTTGTTTTTAAAAACTTTGCGAGGAAAACTTTCGACTATTTGCAAACTTTCGAGCAAACTGCAACGCTTGCAAAATGTAGCTGGGTAGCCTCGTATATTTAGCAAAATTTACCCTCGGAGTTTACGTAAACTTCTAAACAACTTTAGGCTAGTTTCTCATTTTCTCGAAATGTTTCGGTTTCAAGATCAGTATATTGATGTTTTAGCACCTCTAAGATTGTTCATAAAAATGGCAAAGGTTAATTCCGCATCTCATTAGGCTATATAAATCATTACACTGCAATTAAAACTATAATTCGTCCAAAAATGATATGAAAAGGCTATACAGAACACCTTACTAAGCTATACAAAGAATTATCGCTGCAATTAAAAGCATTATCACATTCATGCATGATATGAATGGCATGAAAGCAACAAAGGCGCTCAATAATTTTGACCTCTTTCATCTCAATTAATGGCGCAATGTGTTGAGACGATAAATAAAGGGTAAATGGTGTTGTTAACTTAAGCTCTGCGTGGTGACGGCACACTCGTTGAAAGAGAAAGATATGCAAGAAAAAACAATAATTTTGACAACAATTAATTTTTCTTGCGTCAGAAAATAAAACGTTCTTAGAAACCTAGCTCCATAAAAACAATCAGAAAATCATGTTTAATTTCAGAGCAAATTTGATAAGCAAAAAATGTAGGCTTAAATTTTGGATTGTTGAATTTTGTCAAAGAAAATTCCATTCTTCCAAAAAAATTTATGACAAGAGTTGATGGCCTCCAGAAACAACTCCAAAGACAGATAATCAGCTAATAAGCACATTTTTTTTGTTAGAATCTAGAGAAATGAGAGAAACATAGCTACTTACTTTGGACCATTTTTATGTGTACTTCTTTCTTTTGTGAGTATTTCACGGGTTTCTTCATTTTAAAATTTCAAATTGTATCGGGCTGGACAAACTCGAAAAAGTGTCAGAAAACATTAATATAGATGTCATTATAGGAGTAATTTTTTGCAAAAATTATCCTTCTTTTTTGACGAAGATCATTATAAGAGCTCGCAACAAATATTACTTGATAAAGAGCTGACATTAATGATTACACAAGAGGTAGCAGTGAGAATAGCAATGAAAGAACCAAAAAACTGTCCAGCAACTCAAAATAAACGAAGAAAGCTCGTCGATATGGATTTTTGAGTTTTTCTGATTCATTACGTATGTGATTTGATAAAAACAAAAAAGACAAAAAATGCAAATTTGTCAACACAAATTTTGCTCAAAGGGGCAGTTCATACATCTGATAAACGTTATTTCTGTTTGCAGAAGTTTTTCCCTTTTGATTTTGATTATTAGGCAACCAGATTTTTATGAGAAATGGTCGAAAGCAACACTAATTAGGTAAAAATTTAAACCGTCGCCTCAATTCCCTTAGGAAACTTGAAGAGACGCAGCAAAATGAGCATAATTGTCACAAATTATAGCTAAAAGTTGGCGCAAAATTTTCAAAACTTTTGCAAATTTTGAGCATGCCTTTACCTACAGCTTACAAAACGTTAAGATTTAAAAAAAATGCTACTATGGAAAAACTCTTTTGTTAACTACTCTATGTTCAGTTCTTGTACAATTCAACAGAAGGTTGCCATAACTAGCTAAAACGAACTGTTTTTTGCCTTGGTGAACATTAAAGACCACACTAAAATTAAGTTTTGGCGCTGAACTGCAATCTTTGTTTGTAACTAATATTTCTTTGAAGAACTAAAAGACCTTATACGTAAAATGACGTCCTCTTGTCTGAAAACAAAACATTGGATCATTGATTGCTGATATTTCAAGGTTTAAAAGTGTCTGGCAGAGTATCCAAAATGCGCGACCCAACTGGCTCTGGCACCGCCAGTGCGCAATGCAAATAAATATGGCAGCTGTTACGCAATAAAAATAGATCGGAAAAAACCGTGCGGTACTAAAAAAGGTCTGATCAGAGCCAATTTCGGTCTATATGATCCGACACCTCTGTGCGTAACGCAAAAGAGTCTAATCCAAGTGGGCTGGGTTTCACACCTCATCCTGGCCAAGGTACGACAACACAAATTCACTGGACGTTGGAAAAGAATGAAGTCGGATTTTCTGCAATACACAAATGTACTTCGCCGGAAAAACATAGCTAAAACACTCTGAATACTATCAAAAATTTTGAACGAAACGATCGAAGACCGACAATTGAAAAAACAGCAGATTCTGACTTATATCTAACTTATACAGTCTTAGTTAGATCTGATCTGATTTGTAGTCAGTACAGTTTTGATTCTCTGCGGAAATTGTGTTGGATTCTTCTTGACTTTTGGCGGCAAGCTTTCCATTCACTTTTTGTGCGTAGCATAATAAGTCACACTGTTTTCTTTTCAAATTTGTTGTTTAGACCACAATTTTGTAAATTCTTACGAATTATTCGCTCTGATCTATTCAGTATCACTAAAGAGAATAAATTCCTCTGAAAAAATTATCTCCTTCAAGCTCCTCATAGAAGCAGGAAAAAAAGAACGGAGAATGATTAACATTCTTCTACGGTCATAAAATAAGCGACAGTTTCTTTTTTGCTTCCACAAAACCTTCGAGATCAAGACTATTACTTTGACCACAATTAAAAAAATCAAAGGGAGAGCTGCAGTTAACATTCAACTGAAATTGGTTTCAAAGTTAATTTGATTCAGAATTTGTGTTAGACATTAGACGAGCCCTTTGTTGTAAGTTTTAGAAACCATTTTGGACAATGTTTGATAACTCAGAGAAAATAATTAAATCAAAATCAAGAACCAAATTGAAAACGCTGACAAGCATTTTTTTAGTCCTAGGACTAATTTTGTATTGTTAGTGGAAAAAATTTATTTAATAAACTCATTTCCCAAAGTCATTTAGTTAAGTTGTGTTTCCCTGCTCCCACCTGTTCAACAAAAAGAGAAAGTAACGGTTTATTTTATAGGATATATTCCCAAGTAGGAGATCCTTAAAGGAGCTGATGGAGAACGGTTATCACTATGCATGTCGGCAAGAAAAATTTTGTTGTTCGAATACAGTACAAGTCCGACTTCACAGTGATTTCTCGAGCTTCGATCCGGTAACAGAAATTAATCAGAGAGATTTAAGTTCAGATTTTTTGATTTCTGATCGGGATGCTGCGGAGGACTGATATTAATTATACGGGTTTGCATATTAAATTGTACTCATGAGTTGAAGCAAATTTTAAACTTTACTTATAGAACAAAATTTAAATACAGAAAAAAGTCGCAAGTAAGCATTACTCCCAAAAATAGTTAGATATCGTACAGTTAAATTCTTGTTATGATTAGATCCCAGAACATTATTCAACCAAGCGATATTTTTTGGTATCACTTTAACGAACTGAATTGCTTCGGTTTTTTATCCAGTCGTAAAGATGTTCCTCTTAATAATCAAAACCTAATCACTCTGTTTTTTATAGTTGAAATGAAAAATTCATTGAAATTTATATATAGATCTTAGTGACCTTGCGAAATCAAATAGTAATGTTGTCCGAGATTTTTAGCAATAACATTGAGAGTACATTTAAAAAAATGAGGCTGAAATAGCAAATATTGAGAGAGCAGGAAAGTAGCAAAACTCAGCCGATCGGTTTTATTAGGGAATTTTTTTCCTTTGTTTACCTTGTAATGTGTTAACGTGCCGTTCAATGTGTTTGCAATGTTCATTTGTCTCTTGCACTGCAACAAAATACATAATAAAAGTCAAATATACAAAGTCAATACACGTTTGAAGTACACGTTTAAATATTTTGAGAAATTTTAACAGTTCCTTGAATTCCAAATTTTTCCATTTTTATTGGCGTTTTTATCACAGACAGTAATAAAATTCAAGGGATTCCTTGTAATCTGAGGGATAATTAGCACCGCAAAGTTTTAAAACGAGGCGTTAACATTTAACTTGAACCTGATTTTTGCCAAGTTCTTACATTTTTTGGTAATGAACAAACAAATCCTTGGCTGACGATAAACAGTAGACCAGTTAAGTTTTTCATTGTAATGAGCACAGACAGTAGATTAACTAGCAATCAGTTTTATTTAAAAATTCTGCAGAATGTGGTCAGAAAAAAAAGATATCTAAAAATGCATATGGAGAACTGATATTAGTAACCTGTAATCTTGCAGATCTTGTGACAAAATAGCCATCTTCTTTCTACTGCTTAATAAGAATACATGACAAGGGGCAGTCAGCTAAAACTGACATCACGGCACGGAGAATAAAACCATTCTGCAAAGAACAAAGCTCTAACCCACCCATTTTTGGGGAAAATGTAGCTCACAAGTAAAACTGTCAATCACAGCGTCATTGAGTATCTTTTTTGACAACTTGTTAAAGCCACAGCAGTAAAAAATCCACCACCTCGGGTCGAAAAATCAACAGTGGACGGGTCGACCCCGCAGCTTCATAAAAAGACAAACTTGGTAAGAATGCCATGAAGAAAGCAAAAGAGGAACACACATGTAATATGATTGATCACACTGATTTTTGATACGGTGACAAGCCTTGGCATCAACTGGAAGGAAAGTACGTTCGATGCTCTTTCTAACAATCGGAACCAAAACAAGAATGTTGTACACGACAGATATCCCCATTAAAACAAAAAAAGTTTCTTGACAAAAAATTATGGGATTTACTTGGGAATGCTTTCATCCGAACAAGATTTATTATCTACATTCGCTTTTTACTTTAAACAAGACGTCAAGGAAAAGATGAACCTTTCGATCAATTTAATATCGCACCCAAAACCCAGCTAAACATTATTGCGCACTGGCCACTGGGGGAGGAGTTTAAACGAGATTTCATTGCAAATAAAAGAGTCGCGATATACCAAAAAAAGATAAAAATTTATGGCGGATTTAGGAAGAGTTTAATCACGACGTAGAGTTTAGCGATAGACGTAGAACGCCATAATATCTCAAGCTGGATGTGTCGAAGAACACAACTAACAAATATAAAGAGCTCCAACAGCACAATATTAAGAGTCTTAGTCTTCTCTGCCGCGGAGGTGTTGACCTGATTGTTATCTCAAACTCGCACAGAGTGTTAATAGAACAAGACCTATTCAAATGCATAGAACTCACCATTATTCAAGCTTATCTAATTCAGGTACCACAAACTGCAACTCAGGTAAACCTGATTGCCAAATTCACCTGGTCACATTAAAGCCGCGATTTTTCGACAATTTTCCGACTTGATAGCAAGATTAGGAAAGTTCGTCATCCACAAGATTAGATCGAGATTCGAACCAGGCTAGAGTTGGGTGAATCCGAGAGGTAGAATATATATCAATTCATGTTGAGGCGCATGTGGAAAAAGGATGGCCAGAATCATTGGTTATAGGCGCATATAGTCAAGTTAAAATATAGTCGCTAACAATTTTATTAATCACCAATTTTCATCACCATAAAGAGGTACAAAAAATCAATTTAGCATTACTTTTAAAAATATATTAAACAAAGCAGTATTGAAGAGCAAATATCAGGTACTCAATATCGAAGGTTTGATAGGCATGGTTATCCAGGAGATTTCTTACCCAAGAAAAAGGTCCTGCTTGGTTCTCAACCCTTAATGTATAAATCCAGCTCCATCCAGATTCTGCCAAACATTTATTCCAACATAGTAGCTGATATTCCACAGGAACTTAATTCTAGCAAGTTTTGACGACCTAAGGGATAAATCAGATGAAATTCAAAAATTTCTTTTCATAACATCAGATGGCTGATTTAATTCCTATATATATACATATATATATATATATATATATATATATATATATATATACATATACACAAACTCGTATATGCCATTTTGATAGTATCAAAAAGATTTAAGCGAAGAATAAAAATATGAGAAACTTGTTAAATGAAACTGGATAACAGTTCTAGAAATATTAGGCCTAAAAATTTGCCAGTAACCTCCCAAAAAATCTATTTGGGAAAGAAAAGATTACGTGTCTTCGTCACAAATCTGTCAATCTGAATTTCGTCTAGCAATTGCAAAAAACAGCCGCTTTTATGAAAATTAGATTCTCCTAAAACTTTGAAAAAAAGAAAGTCATTTCCTAGTAACCTGCGTCACGTAACAAGCTTTATGCCAAACCAGGAAAAATTATGCAGCTCATTAAAAGATTAAAATAGAAAATTGATGCAATTGACCGACTCTTGTATACTTTTTTTTCAAAAATTGTATAACAACTCAATTTACAAATCTCAAAAATACCAGGACAACATGCAACCAAAAAGCATTCAAAACGCTTAAAGAGGCGATTTCAGAATTCGCTGAAAAAACACACACTATGACTGTTATCTGAACATCAGATTAAAGTTCGACGCTTCAAGAGAGAGAGAGAGAGAGAGAGAGAGAGAGAGAGAGAGAGAGGGAGGGAGAGGGAGAGGGAGAGGGAGTGGGAGAGAGAGAGAGAGAGAGAGAGAGAGAGAGAGAGAGAGTGAGAGATAGATAGATAGAAAGAGAGAGAGAGAGAGAGAGAGAGAGAGAGAGAGAGACTAGCTAGGTGCTAATCTTGAGCAAAACACGCTAGACGGTTTGCAATTATTTCATACGCATCGAGATTCTTAAATTTTTAAAAAAGCAGGTACGAAATCAAAGCGCTTGAATAGCAGTTTTGACTAGTACTATGGACTTTGCAACACTTCAAATATTTTTTGCAAAGGAAATAACTTACAATTTTAACAGACCATTGAACAATACATTCCAAACTGAAGAAAAAAATTCAAAAAATTCAAAAAATGGGCTCACACGATGGTCTGACAGAATAATTTTTGACTTAAGTTTAGAATATTTTGCTGGAACAAACGCTATTGTGGTTCGTAGATTACATCTCATGGAATCTAAGTAATAAGCACTGCTCTTTTTCAATGTGCGACGAAAACTTAGTTGTTGATCAAATTTATGCTACCCAAATATTGTAAGAATGACTACAGATCGTCATTTTGTTAACAGTTTGTCAGAGTTGCAAAGAGTTGCAAAGAGGTGGAGGGAAGTCCTGAAAACATTCATTTGCAGAGAGGGAGCAAAAAGCATCTGAGAAATCTTGATAGAGAGCACAAATATGATTTTTACAAAATGTACGGAGAACAAGGTATGGAAGACCATGAAGTAAAAGCAAACTTATCAGTTTCTGAACAGTCGTGAAAGGACTACTCAGCATTTTAAACTATAGTTAAACTATAGTTTAACGATATTCTATATCGTTAAACTATAGTTTAACGATATTCAATCGCTAAACGATAATCAATTGTTTAAAACTCAAAGCACGTTTACAAAAAACGACACGTGAGCAAGCAACCGCTAAGCGATTGAGGTCGTTAAAAGTATACAAGAGTCGATAAATTGCATCAATGTTCTAATTTCGCTTTAACCATGGAATGAATCCATTCAAGGAGTCTGATCGTACGACTGCACGGAGTAAAGAATGAACTAATAACGACAACCTACGCAGTAAGAGTGGAAAAGTTTTAGTTATATACGCACAAAACGCAAAAGTATAAAATAGCATGAAGATGTTATCAAAAGCACATTTTCAAAAAGTAAAGCTCGCTAATGTTTTTTTTCGGTATATTCGTTCTGAGCTGAATTTGGATAGAAAGTTATATGACATCAAAAAATTCAAGACAGGATGAAATTTTTACTTCGCCGGACCTCAAAATTTCATTAGATCAAAATGATTCTATAGTTAAAAAATTGAACCTCACAGTATCTTTATGGCCAAATTTTTTTTATCTGAAAAGGTAGACTAATTGAAATTGATCCAACTATACAAAAAATGCCGTGTACTTCAACACCAACTTCAACCCACTTAAAGCGCTCTACCCTGAACTTGTTACTTCCATTGCCATTGGAAACTTCTGAGTGTCAAAAGGGGTCTGGCCTTCGTCGAAAACAATTTAGCAATCCCAAATGCAACTAAAGACGCTGTTATCAATTTCCTTCTCGCGACGCACCCGCCGAGCTGCTGAGACATGACGGAAATGGCTCAGAGAGTATGGTAGCCATTTTGCAATCGTGAATTGATCAGAAAAGTGTGAACGTGTAAACTGTGTACTGGTTTTGGTAAGAACTTAAAAACTTCTAATATCTGCTAACTAATTTGAACCACTAAGTAAATGAGTCCAAATTGATCAAAAATTAAAAGTCGATTTTGAAGGATCTATCTATGACGGTCAAATAATTAAATATAATTCTTAAAAGTGACTTGATTGGTTCTCAAAGTACTCAAGAGTGAAAGTCGTAAAGAACTCTATTGCGCATAGCATCGAACGATTTCAACTTAAGTACTTTTCATCACATGGAGCTCATGTCAAACTCAACTATACCAGACGAGATGTCTACGAGGCCGACCGATCACATAACTGCGCAAGGACAAAATTTCAATTCCATATTACCTCCCGCAGATGTGCACAGATCCATCGGTTAAGTGGAACTTTTAATACAAAATTTAAAACGTAGACTAGGATGCATCAATATGTTCCACCATAAATTGTTCAATGTAAGGGAGTCGTTGAAAAATATAGTTCAACAATTAGGATATTTTAAGCAACAAACAATAAAAATGTCCCCAATCGAGGCATATTTGTGAAAGAAAGTGAACGCTTAGTTATCACTATCAACGTTTAACCTATCTTGCTCAAATATGAACTTGGCGAACGAAAGCGAAATCGTTTAGATAAAGACGCGATTGGCCGGTTAGAGAACTTGGGCCAGTTGAAGATCTGAACAGCGAAGAATAAATCAAAGCGAAAAAAGAAAGACTTCTCCAACCAGCGAGCGGTGACAATTTGATATAATAGAAGTCTGGATTCCCGGAAATTCCGATTAATAAAAACAGCAAACGCTTAAACGTCGTACGAAAAATCTCTGTAGCCAAACGAGGTAAGAAAAACCTCCAAAGTCATTCATGACTGCGGGAGCATAATTTGTGAAGAGTTCAAAGTCGACAGTAACAATTTGAGTTGCAGGACTCCCCGATAAGAGGGTTCATAAATCAGACCTAGTCACCTTTGTAAGGCCAAACAACGGTCAACACCTCTAGTCCAGCTGTGCCCAGTAATACAGCCTCGCACATCGAGTATGACATTTGTCGAACAAATGAAAACCCAGTCGCAAAATTTCCGAAAAGGAGCTAACGGACGATAAGCTTATCGCAAATAAGTTTGGAAACAACCCAAGGTTTAAAAAATGCTCTCAAGGCCAGTCTCATAACGAAATGCAGGATCAAATTTTCGGATACTTTTCAATAAAAAGAGGACAAAAACGAGATCAAAATTCAAGTAGTCGTCGGACAGGAAGCACCGCGTACAAAATCAACAAAACATTGGTATCTTCAAGCTCATTGTTGGCATCGGGAAAATTTTCCAATTATTAATTTACTAGTAGACCTCCGAGGAAAAGTAAGATGACGCCAAAACCGGTACCAAGATTCGGGGACTCAGTAGCGAATAAAGATTCCAGATGTGTATATAAAAGCGAGGACAGACAGAAGTCGATACGTTGCGAATTTTCTACTACCAATGGTAGCACAGACACAAGCAGTCTCAAAGGTAGAATCCGATCCAACAGCAGAATAGTCGACACACGATTCCATTGTTGAAAATATGAACTCTAGTTGGACAATTATGACTCTTCCTCATCAAATCATAGATATCGATTGAAACCAGGAGAGTTATGATTTATACCGCGTACACGTAAAATATCATTCATACACAAAATATCTCTCGCAACAAATATTTATCTCATCTATTGTAAATTAATAGGAAAGCATTCTCATTATTAGAAATGTTACACTGTTTTATATTCACCAAAAAAGAGCGATTGTTAACATTATGTCAACCTAGGCCAGCGCAAGTGAAAGATAAAGTGATGCAGTTGCACCCTGTGTTGCGTTTTAAAATTGCTTGCATGATCAATTTCAAAAAATAGGGAAATCAATGAAATTCGCACAAAGGAAAAGAAAAACAGCAATCTGGGTGAGAGCATGAGGGAATGAAAGACCTTCTATTTGAAGCAGTAATTCAGTTTGATCTGCGCAAGATCATTGTGTCTTTAAACCACAAAAGATCTGCAAAAGATCACTGGAAGATCATGAAATTTTTACCCTAATCTCATATAAGTTCCTACGAATTATCAATGAAAATTATAAAATGGTAATGAAGAAGAGATACCGAGCAGAGGTTTCACCCCTTAGCCGCCTCTAATTAGCGGGATTGTCGTGTAATGCGTATTCCAATCCTATTTATAGGGGAAAAGAGGGTAAGAGTTAATTAAAAAAAATTACACTGTATTAACACTTTCTCCTCCACTCTTTTTACACTCTTTGCAAGGAGTGTAAATTAGTGTGGACTTATAAAAAATTACACTCTTACACAATTACCAATATAACCAAATTGAAACATCTGTTACTAGTGCCAGTTGGTGCAATGGTTAATGTAGACAATGAAAGTAACATGTTCGACAGGGGGAAGATGGGGTGAGCAATCCTCATTACCTCCTTCAAACTTTTTTTTTAAAATTACAACTCTTATAATTACACTCTTCCACCCTTAATTAGACGCAGAAATAGGAGTGTACTTTTTTATTTATACACTCTTTACACTCTTTTCCCCGTTATTTTTGTGGCAAATCCTGGGCCCGGGATTGCAGTCTTCCTCTGCTGTATAGTCACTGGTACTCCCATCGACTGGGAGCAATGTTTGGGTATCGGCGAGAGCGACAAAATCAAAACTTATAGTCGCAACATGACTGATCGTATTCTGTATTGTCAACAACCCATGAATTTCTGTGCCTACTGAAGACTTCTTGTCATTGGAATTTCAAACACGCATAGGCTTTTGCATAGATAGCCCAATTGGTTGCTTTAATGAGACTAAACCCACTTTTCCTTTAAAATATAATCCTGTCAAAATCAGAGAAGGCATTGTTAGCTCAGTAAATACATTCACAATCAATGAACTTGAAAACAATTAATAGATTAACTATAGAACTAAATTATAGTTGCAACACAATATGTAAAGGTGAAATAATAAGATACATTAGGCGGCTTTATTATCCAGAACATGTCATGCGACTATGAAAAAACGACAAATACGGTCAAAAGTATTTAAAAAATCAATTAAATTTTGCGAGAAAACGTTTCCGAAGCCGTTAAAACAAATACATATTCTCTGAAAGCATTAATTATGTTCAAGTGCACCTTTTCTCAACGCTATTAATGTCATATGTAATTTGTCATTAATGTAATAGCGTGAAAAGACCAACAAACAGAACCTCAAAAATGGGATAAGGTACAAACCAATTTTTTTTTCAAAACTCGTAGTGTCAGAGCCAAAAAATACCTTAAAACTCAAATCGCAAAAAGGACTTATTTTATTTCACAAGAAAGAAGATGGAACCAAGCAGCAAAATGTCAGCAATAACATAAAAAGTGGTAGAGCTCAGAAATCCGTTAATTTCTTGAAACCAAATGGTTTTAAAAATCATAACAACCATGAGATTTCAATAAAAAGAAAATCCTAGATAGATTAACAAGTTATTTCATAGGAAATAAATTAGGGGATGCTGCTCGTCCATTGAAAACAGATGATTGTTTAAGAGATTAATGAATTAGATAATTTGACAAAAATTCCAGCAAATTTTAAGTTTCTAGAACAATATCATAGGTCACGGAACCAAACTGGCCTTCTTAGGAGTTTGAGACGATTGTGTCTGCAGTTATTTGTTTAAACTTCAGGAACGCGTAAGCAAAATGACTCAAAGAAGCATATTTGGTGCCATTATTGATGAAAAATCTGACATTTCAGAACATTTAGCCAAAATTTGGATCAAATAATTCATTAACACTTCTCTGTTATTAAAGGTAAAACCAAAAATACTATCATCAACAATTTTCTTATATTTTTAGCCAAATTGACCACATTTTGAGCATAATTACGGAAAAAGTTAACCAACATAACGGAAATCAAGAAATCAGTCAAATGATCACAAAAAGTTAAACCTCGATACCTCCTTGAAAAAAAAACATATTTAAAAAAAACCATTTTAATGATATATTCCACGTTGGACAGGCTTGCTAAAGAAACCACACACAACTGTCAATAACGAATGTATCAATCGCTCAAAATCAGCTGACCAAAAAAACCAGTTGAGCATGTAGTCCCCCCCCATATAGTTCCTCCCTCAAAAGTGCAATATGCAAATGACAACTTTGCAATATAAAATTTCTTTTGGGTTGACGTAAATTTTGCGTATTGTTCCTCTTCAGAAGAATTGGAACACGATGATAATACATGTCAACTCGAATTTCGGATTGCGCAAATTTCAGCTATAGTTTGAAGAAATTTTCTAGCAAAATTGCTTCGGTGAGCAGAATTCAATACATTTCATGCAATAACAAGTATACTAAACTGTATCAAAATACATCTCGCCATTTTCGCAAACGTTATAGGCAAAACTTGGTCATACCTGTGAGAGGGGGCAGAGGGTTGAAGGGGTTTTCTTCCAACATCGCGGCAGAACTCACAGCTGCCATAGTTATGAACAGGATCGAAGTCCTCAACTGCAAACTTAATAGCTGAAGTTTTGTAGGAGTTTGGTAATACCTCATTGTTATTGTAGTGTCGTTATAGCCAAGAATTACAAGATAAATAGCAAGTTACGAAATGATAAAATTAGTTAAATTAATTTCAAAAGCCTGTTAATCAGCTTTGGTTTTAGCTTGTAAGTTAATAGTTTCAAACAAAATTCATATGCTGAATTTTAAATGTGAGCTAATTTATTAACTGGAGAAATTTAAACTGGAAAGATTTAACAAATTTTGCACAGATTTATTGAAGGATGAATAAAATTGACGTAAATTTTTGAATAATCGGTATTTTTGAATATTCAGACGTAATGTGAATTCAATCGTAAAAAAAAAACAGAATAATAATTTCAGCTTATATTTTGAATGCGCGCTCGAGCCCTAAAAGGAACAATTACAAAACCCCAAAATTAAATATTTTTAAGCAAAAATGTTCCATTTTATTTCGCATTTGCCTAAAACAAATTTCGTCCATTTTAGTTCAAGTTTGCTTAAATTAAAAAATTTATCGTAAGATTAATCTCAAATGCAATTTTGGGTTTTTAGAAGGGTAATCTGCCCACACGCTGTTAATGGCCAGTTCAAGAATAGCCACAAAGAGCGCAAAGAAGGAAACAGATTATCGATTTTCGGCGGAAAAACCGCTTCAGATTTCAAACAAACGAAATATGTGCACAATAAGCGAAGAGCTTGAACTTGATCTATAAAACCCACTTTTGAGGGTTTTGATTATAAAACCACGCATAGAGACATTAAACACAAAAAATACAATAGCTTGTAAAAAAATTTGAGGTAAATCTAAAGCGGATTTTTCAAGATCGGCGTACTTAATTTTCCCTACCCGCGGTATATTTAAGGTTATAACTCGTTATGTACTTGTTTCTGATGGATTATTACTAGATTTAGTACTGTTGCTACATAAAAGGGCGTAGGGTTTTGTCCTGTTTTGGGCTCGGGCCGCGTTCCCTACTTAGCCCAGGGCAAAGTTTTGAAAGTTCAAGCAAGGTATGAATTGTTTTTGTTTTGATATTTGGAGCGATTGTGTTGATTGGAAGATAGTTGTTTACTCTTCTGTTTACTTGTTTTTGTTTACTGTGGCGTGTGTGCTGCGAATTAATGGGAAAATGAATTTGGGAAGCAAGAGCTGTATAGTAGTGGAGTGGGGGTGGGAGAAGATTTGATTGGGGGGGGGGGGGGGGGTTGTAAAAGAGAGTGGGTTAAGAGACATAAAAACGCGGACTGTATAGAAACGCGTGGTGATATTTATGACGTGATTTGGCTTTGAGCGGTTGATAAAATTGTTGCTTTTTGGATGTTTATCTGAGAAAGAGTAATTTTTTCTTACCATGCCACTGCACCGTGCAATAATTGTCACGCAGCTACTAAGGCTCCAAATTACGCACGGGGGGGGGGGGGGGGCAGGAAATTTTCTTATTTGGAAATCTGGAAAAAAATTGGAAACTCAATTTTTTTTTGGATTGGCGTTATAAAGTTCAAAACACGTACGCTTATTGGGTTAGGGTTCTATTTTTCTATACCGGGTTGTTTAGGGGCAGTGTTGTTCAAAGGCAGGGATGTTGGTTGTTCGGGGGGAGGGGGAGTGGGTGGTTATGTGGGTTCTAGTGATCTTGATAAGGTAGAATAGCACAAGGAGGCACCCCAATAAGAGCCATTTGGGGCGTAATCGGGTAGAACCAATTGCACAGATGTGTCTGCCCGCTCTGATCGCCTGACTGGTTACTAAACCATTACTACCCAACCACCCTCATATAAACAAAAGACAAATAAAAACAACAAAAATTAAACAACAAAGAACACCAATAGTAGCCCAGAGCAGTCAATCTATAAAATGCCGCCATCATAAAACAAACCGATCAGGCCTAAGAAACCTCACTGACATTGATAGCTAGGACGCGTCAAATATTATTAACAATGTTACAAAAAGTGATAACCAAAATTAGCATTGTATAATTAGTTCAAAAATTAGAAGAATTGTTGTTCAAATTATTGTTTGAATGATTTGAAATATTTTTTGTTTCAGGTATATTTAACCGTATGGTAATCATTTTAATTTACTTGTTGCAAAAAAAGAATGATGCTGAAATTATTTGCAGTTACTCTTGATTCGACTCTGTCTATGATAATCAATTTTGATATTTTTCCTTTTTCCGTTCTTGTTTTGCAATGCTTCATCTTTCTAACCAAGCAAACGTTGACCAAACAGAGTTTCTATTCAAAGTGACCTCAAGATTATTTTATGAATAAGTTATATTTGCTTGAGCCCTCAAACTCATAGAAGCCTGAAAAACTCTTAAAATCACAATATAGGATAACAAAAAAATTTAAGTCTTCTCGTTAAATGTGCTTTGTTCTAATAATTTAAGCGTCTTTAAAAATTACTTTTGATTGTCAAATCTTTTTGATCAGCGGATAGAGACTGTTTACAAAAAACATCAAGTCTTCAATTTCAAGAAGCGATTCGATGAGACGGGTCAACTGTCGACTGAATCGTCAGGATAAAATTTTATATCATAAAATTTTACTGATATTAGTTGTAGATTTTGAGATCCGTGAGGGAGTCTTTCCTATTCAAACCCCAACAAAGTATTTTTAATCATTCTTTTAATGCAGTTCAGTAAAACTAGAGGCATGAAAACTTCACATTGCTATTTGCACGAATGGGTAACTAGAAGGGAAAGCTCCATCGACTACCCCTAAAAGTTAAATCATGAGGCAGCGATTTTGGTCTATAAAAAACAAAAAAAGTTAGAGGGAACCTGAGTAATCGATCAATATAATATCCTTAGACAACTCTTAAAGGTAGATATTAAGAACTATTTTCTCAAAGGTGGTGCTATGATTGGGAAGTATACCCAGTTAAAAATATGACTACGTTAAGCTTAGCGGCCATCAAATAATCCTAAAACTAGAAAGTGAAGTGTTGAAGAGAAGTTCGTTTTTTTTTACTCAAAAAGCCAAACAGTCAAGTATCGACACACCTGATAATGATTCTAAAATGAAGACCCTATCTGGTATTTCAGCACCACTGCAGACCATGGAATGCCTAATTGGTTCAAACTTCAAAATTAAAAAGTGCGCGAAAATTTGATGCACTTTACAACCACTTGTCTGCTACAGACCAGAAGTGGTCTCTATCGTCAAAATTTTTTAATCCAGAGAACATCCTTACCTAGACTAATTGTTGGTCTGCTTCAACTAACACCTGGGTTTTCTAAAAACAAGTCTATATTTTTATCTAGCGTCAAATTTTATCGGACTCTACGAATTGTTTGACCTAAATCTTCTCAGTTCCAAGATTCAGATTTATAAACAATTCAAATATCACTAACAACTTTCCTAACTTTTTTATTTCTTAATTGTTCACTGAGTTTGCATCAATTCTATCAAGTACTAAGAACTAAGTAAAATATATACCAGGGAAACAATTTCGTAGCTTAGATTAGCAAGGCGTTGAAATCGGCAAGTTAATTTAGAATCCGGTCGAGGGGTTAGAAAAGGCCCGAAAAAACTTTCAACATAATGCTAATTTGCGTTTATTTTCGATAGTCGACATCAAGTTTCTAGCAAAAATGGGATTATCATGGTGAAAGATTGGTTTTCTTCGATATGTTTCTGGAGGTTATTGTATACATCCGGTTAAATCATTCCTGTTTTTGTTCATCTTCAGAAAATCTTTGAAGTTCTTTGAGGATTTCATTTTGCTCAAATTTAACGATTCAGAATGAGTATCAGTATTTGTTCACTCAACGGCTCCCATCAGATTAGTTTTTATGTGCAAACATTTTGTATAAAAGGCTTCTAATTTGACCCTACTAACCGGGTCTAGGAAATAAACCCCCACGGAAAAAACCACTTAAATTTAGATAGGAAATAAACCCCCACGCAAAAAAAAACCCCACGGAAATAAACTCCCACGGAAATAAACCCCCATGGCCAAACGCGCTAAATGCGCAGCTTTTTAATAGCAAAGTGAGGGTTTACTTCCGTGGGGGTTTATTTCCGTAGGGGTTTATTTTCTAGGGGGTTTATTTCCTATCTCAAATGATGTGGGTTTTTTTCCGTGGGTTTTTTTCCGCAACCGCTACTAACCTGTTAAATACCTGGGGAAAAATCAATGTTAGTATAAAAATGCTTGATATTTTGTATTTGTTTACCTCCTAATTTTAAAGTATACATCATGAACCGCAACTCTTCCAAGAAATTTTTTTGTCACTTAATTTCACTTAAATTTTAATGGTCACAAAATTTAATTATAGAATGGATACTTTACCTCAAGCTGAAAAACAAGCTAGTTTCTGTTGCAGTAAAAGCAGTTTGAACTCCCTAGCCGAATCCTGCTGCTAAAAGTATTTTTTGGCTGTATAATTTTTTGTCTATGAATTCAAATTTTGTCAGATCACCGGTTATGAAACTTAAATTTCTTTCATTTGTGCACAATTTCTCAACAAGACGGAAATTTTAATTGTGTGTTCTTTTTCTTGGAAAGTCTAAACAGTTTAAATATTGTTTCTCTTGTTCAGAATATTTCCATCTACAAACTTTGGCTTCTTTGTGCTAGAACTAAACCCACAATAATTTCTGAAAACAAATTTAGTGCCTACAGGAGAAAAAAGATGACATCGAAAACCTAGTTGATCAGTGAAGCCTCTGATTGAATGGTGTAACCGTACATAAACTCGTCTTATTTTATTTCATAACTAAAAACTGGTCAGCTTGACTGAACGACCAACTTGTTTTTTGGCTGTTCCTGTTGAAAATAAAATAAGCTGATTCAGTATGAAATTGGTTTGACTTCAACTGGGCATCGTTAAAAGAACATTGCAGACGTTTTTCAGTTCAGCTGAAGAAATAATATGTCATCAGATCTATCAAAATATTCTGAAAACGAAATTATTTTACTAAAACGAAAACCTAATCAATCTACGACCCAAATCTTTTCAAAACAAAAAATTTCTTATAGTGCCCGGGTTGATCTGTCAACCACAAAGATCGTTAAATATTATAAGAACCGCTGTGAATGAGGTGAATAATATTTCATTAACAAAACCGCAGAAACTCACCGGTAAAAACTGGGAATCTTTCAAAAACAAATTGTTGTTTTCAATGCATCAATTGCATCGTGTTGAAGTATATTTTTGTTCACCATTATTCACCGCTAATTTAAAACATGTTTTTTCTGAAAAAACTTTGAGAGGGGTAGCAGCATTTTTTATTCACAGGCTTTTTTTGTTTACCTGGAACACCTTAAACTTTGACATGACAATTGCGCTATGAATTGATTAGCTTAGATCCGAGTTCATTATGTTGCTTCTATGATAACAATTTTTTTAAGGAAATATTCAGCACATCAGATGTCTATGCAACGGTTATTTTTGTCTTGACAACTTCGAATAGGTTTATCAAGCTGTGTTTAATTGACTAAAAAGGTCCTTGAAATCTTATTTTTGTTTCAAAAATCATCTTGAAATTAGATTATTTTGAAAAAAACAGTATCTATTCACAAAAAGTTTACTAACAAAATGATGACTACGATTAAAAAGCAATGAAGATCAAATTTATATAATTTTTCTTTATTCTGATTTGATGCAAAATTTTCTCTGCATTTTGCAAAATAAAACATTTAGACATCTTTCTAAACAAAATAAAACATTTAGACATCTTTCTAAACAGTTATGCTTAGAAAGAAAACATTAATTAACGAAAGCAATTTTAAAAATGGGCTATTATTACGTAAATGGTATTCAAATAAGATTTCTGATTACCTTTTTTTAATCAATTTTGATTGAACAAATAAAATTGAACTGAAGATCTATTTTTATCAATTATGGTTCCTCTCTTAAGCTAGCTTCAGAAAAAATTCTCTTTTAACTGTCACGGAATGAACAAATATGCGCTCTAATTCGCTTTTCTTAGGCTACAATTTTTAATAGAGTTTGTCTCACCAGAAATATAATCTCTAAAAAGAATTTTGCAACAGCATAATATTGGAGTTTAAATTAGTCTGCAGTTTAAACTTTAAATATAGATTTGTGCGGTTCAATTATCTATGATACGTTTTCACAACTTATGAAGACTTGGCTATTGTCCCGTCAGATCTAATAAGAATGATATCGAATATGAGCATTTGTAAAAAGCATTTTTCAGCTCCACAATTTGAAGTGCTGGCTCAAAATAATTATAATCGAAACATCAAAAACGTACACGGGTGGGAGTCAAAACATCAAAAACACACTCCGATGCGTTCGAAAAAACACTGCAATACAAAGAACAAGCAAAGAACAAGTTTCAAGTGGGCAAAGAAGTCCTTAAAATGAAAATGAACGCAACAATCTGATCATACACAAAGTTGAACGAGGTCGTGACCGAACCCGTAATTTTTAATCTTGAAATCGGCTCTTTCGACCAACTTAAGTACAATTTTGTTTATGGAGGTTTCTAAATACATCTGGTTAATTCCTTTCTGTTCGTCTCCAGGAAGTCGTTGACATTTTTTGTGGATTTTGCTGTTGTTCAAATTGAACGATTCAGTATCAGTATCAGCATTTGTTTAGTCAACTCCCATCAGATTAGTTTTTATGTGCAAATATTTTGTATAAAATGCTTCTGACTTGACCCTACTAAACTGTTAAATACTTGGGGATAAATCAATGCTAGTATAAAAATGCCTGATTGTTTGTTTTTGTGTAACTCCTAATTTTTATTTATACATGAAATGCAAATGCTTCTAAGCAGTTTTTTTTTCACTTACACTAGGTCACAAAATTTAATTATACAATAGATACTTATCTCTAGGTGAAAAACAAGCTAGTTTCTGTTGCAGTAAAAATGTCTGAAATCCCTACTAAAATCCTGCTATTAAAAATTTTTTTCTGGCTTTATAGTTTATTGTCTAAGATTTCAGTTTGAAACTTAAATTTCCATCATTTGTGCACAATTTCTGGACAAGACAAAATTTTTCATTGAATTGTTGTGTGTACTCGTTCTTGCAAAGTCTAAACAGTTTAAATATTGTTTCTCTTGTTCAAAATATTTCCATCTCTTGACTTTGACATGTCTGTGCTACAACTAAACTCTCAATAATTTCTTCACATAACTTTTACTGCCTACAGGAGAAAAAAAGATGAAATCAAAAACTTAGTTGGTCAGCGAAGCTTGTTATTGAACCATGTAACCGTAAAGAAACTCATTTTAAGTTATTTTATACATAGAAACTGGTCAGCTTGACTGAAAGACCAACTTATTTTTTAGCTGCTCCTGTTGAGAAAAGGAAGTTGATTCAGTATCAATTTGGTCAGGTCAGACTTACAACTGGGCATCGTTAAGAGAGCATTTGCAGATGTTTTTCAGTTCAACTGAACTAATAATATTTCATCAAATCTATCAAAATGTTCTGAAAACGGAATTATTTTGTTAAAAAAACGAAAACTTATTCAACCTATGGCCCAAATTGTTTCAAAACAAATATTTTTTAAGAGTACCCGGGTTGATCTGTCAACCATAAAGATCGTTAAATATTCTAAGAACTGCTGTGAATGAGGTGAATGGTTCTAAGAAATGCGGCCTTAAGAGCTGATTTAAAATTTAACAAGGAGGCTTGTTAATGTGCGTTCGCACAAGGAATTTCCGACCCGAGCTCGTCTACATTTTTGACTTAATTGTCAACCAAATGAAGAGATAGCAAAAATAGATGTTTGAGTTTAAAAAATTGTTACAAAACCTAACTACTAATTAAATAACGAAAATTACAAAATAACCATGCTTCATTACAGCGCTCACGAAATCTCCCATTAAAGAGGCTACCAGAAAAAACAGCAAGCAAAAAGCGAAAACAAAAATTTCATGGCAAAAACCTAATATCTAAATTTAAAGCACCTAGTAACAACGTCAAAATGAAATCAGCTAAAACCTGAAATACACAAATTTAGCTTTTCCTGACTATACAGCAAATGGAGGTTTTTCTTGATGAGACTAGGTAACAAGTCGACAAAAGAAAAATGAGGTTGAAATCAATAATCAATCAAACTTTCTCAAACAAATAATTTCAAAAGTCTAAAAAATCTTTAACTTATAACGAAATATTTAATGATAAATTTACTAATCAAAACTCATTGTGAAACCAATGGGAATTGTCTTTGGTTACACTAAGCTATAGGAACAGACTAAACCCGCAGAAAATCTCAAAAAGTTACGAAAAATTTGCAAAAACACAAATTATTGAAGCCATTGAAATCATTAGCTGCTATCTGAATACTTTGTAATTTTATTTCACTTTTTATTTATACTAAATCAGCAAAAATTATACTGAAAGAATAAATAAGGTCATTTGGGCCGCTTTCGAAAATAATTGGGATCTGTTATTACCTGAATGTGCTAAGAGAAGAGAAAAATAAAAACAAAAATTACGCCACTCACAAAAGCTTTATGAAAATGCCTCAATGACGAAACTGACGAGAATTTATGACCTCTCAATGACGAGAATAAGTTACAAGTTGACGAAATAAACAAGACAAAATGAAAAATCTTTGAAAATGTACAATATCACAAACCTTAAGACTATTCGCTATAAACTGACAGCTTCGGGTAAAATCACTTACTTACTCGACGATTGAAAATTCATGTTAATGGTCAGAATTTCACGGCTACCTAAAGATTAAAAATAGGCAAAAACAGTAAATTCAAAAAAATTAAGCGACTAAATATGTGGAAGCCATTAGAATGATCTTTTCAGTGAAAAACTTTTCTGTTTTCAGATAAATTTTTAACAGCAAGAGGATTGTTTTTATTGTTTCGAAATGACATGAAAAACAACAAACGTAAACAAATATTTTAAAACGACGAAGTTTTTGAGCAAACCCCTAGTATCAAAGCAATTAAATTCAATAGCTTTCAATGGAATTGAATAAACACGCTAAATTCTTCCTCGATGGGAAGGCAATGATATCTTTCATTCGCAGATTATCGATAAATCATCACATTAAGTCGTATGACAAAGAAAAGTACATTAAAACAACGAAATTTGCGAGAAAATTTGTCGAGAAAATTAAAAGCACGAGAAAATCCATTTTATCAACGTCATAAAATTCAATAGCTTTCATCGGAAGCCATTAAACACGCTAAATTATGCCTCAATGTTACAACAATGTGTTTGCATTTCAAAAGTTGTCAAAAAGACTTTACAACATTTCATTGACTATGAAAACAATAACAAATACATGCAATATCCAAAAATTCAGTAGAAAAGTGAGAGAAGAAAGTACCGAAACCATTTAAACCATAAGCTTTTCTATGAAAACTTTTTAACGGCCCATTGAACGTCGTCGCTAAGCCAATGGGAACTATCAATTTTAGGATAATGTAATATGATTTCGAAAGGAACCAAAATTACGAAAAAATAACCGTCCAAAAAGAATTATCCAAAAAAAAGGTATGAAAACTCGTGCATCGACGTGAAAAAATCAATAGTTAGAACTAAAACCGCTAACTAGATAAAATTTTGTTGATTTAGAAAAGAAAAGGGTTCTGTCATCACTGAGACGGACTTATAGTTCACGGAAATAAGTTTAAGATCGATTAATGTTTAAAAAAAACTTTTTCAAAAAAAAATATTTTTAAAGACTTAACAGCCATTAAATTCAATAGCGTTCAACGGAAGTCAGCAAAACGCTCAATTATGCCATGATGTGTGTACAAAGATGTTTTTCACGCATGGGTGATCAAAAAGACATCACAAAATATCTTATGCCTATGAAAAAAAAAACAACAAATACAGGCAAAAACCAAAAAAAACTCTGTAGAAAAGTGAGAGACGAAAGAATCGAAGCCATTTAAATCATAAGTTTTTCACTAAAAACATTAACTATGAGCCATTTAATTTCTTCTCTAAGCCAATGAGAGCAATTAATATTAACACAACAGGAGAAGATTTCAAAAGGAACTAATAATACGAAATGTCCAAAAATTAAAAAAAAATTGAAATCTTGTGGCATTGAAGTCAAAACCAATAGTTGAACCATAAGACCGCCAACTATATAAATTTTTGTTGAAGTAGAAAAAATGGCTCTGTCATTATTGAGATTGACTGACATTTCACGAAAAAAAGTTTAAGGTTGATTTATGTTAAAAAAGATTCAAAAAATATTTTTAAAATCTTAAAGCCATTAAATTCAATAGTTTTCAACGGAAACCAATAAATACGCTCAGTTTTTCCTCAATTTGGGGATAAGAATGTTTGTCATGCATAGGTAATCAATAATGCATATCAATAAGTCTCTTGACTATGACCAAAAATTCTGTAGAATAGTTGGAGAAGAAAGAGTTGAAGCCATTTAAAGCACAATTTTTTTTCCGGAACCTGTATCTTTGATCCATTGAACGTCTTCGCTAATGGGAGCAATCAATATTAGGATAAACTGATAAGCTTCCAAAAGAAGCCAATAAAACGAAATGTCAAAAAATAAAAAAAAAGAGTTTGAAATCTTGTGGCATTGAAGTCATACAACAAACAGCTAGAAGATAAAACCGCTGACGAGATTAATATTGGTTGCAATGGGAAAAGGGGTGAGGGGTGTTTTTCATTACTTAGACTGACTTACAGTTCACAAATATAAGTTACCGATTGGTTAATATTAAAAAAAAGTTTCCAAATTTTCTTTTCAAAGTCTTAACAGCCATTAGCTGTCAACTCAAAACACTAGACAGGTTCACTTAATGCTCATTATGAATTCTATTGCACTTTAGTCAAGTAATTTATGCTATAAGATTCTAAACATTTAGTAAAACTCAAAAAGAGTATCAAAGTTTCATTTAAAAATACGAATCCAAAGAAACATGAGCGATTATTTCAAAAGGATTTTTTGTTCATTGGGCTTCATTTGATTGTAAATAATGTTTTTCATCAACAAAAATTCGATAGAAATTGTGATAAGTCTCTAGGTGAATTGAAAAAAATGCAAAGTTTTCTAAAAAAAGAGCTCCCAAATATAATTCGAATTTTTTGGATAGTAAACTTCCCTATGAGACCTGAAATAGTCTTTTCATCGCATTTCCTCTTAAAGGAATCCAAGAATGAATTATTTTGTGGCGTGAAATGTAATTTTGAATTAATTGTTATAGAAAAATGTAATTCGAACAAAAATTACGGTAAAAGTGTACAAAATTGAACGAAATTTCCCATGTTCACGTGAAACTTTGAACCTCGATAACTCCTCGAAAAAAATGAAATTCTAAATCTTTTTAATTTCGAATTCTAGGCTGGGTGAGTTTTTTAATGATACCACTCACATTTCTCTAAATGAATATATCGATCGGCCAAAATTGTCTGAACAAAAAAAACCATTTGAGTATATAGTTTCTCCCCCCACAAGTGGGGTCGGAACAATTAATCAAACCGCAAATCTTGAACAAATTCTCTGTTAAGAACTGGGGTTTTTTCAAAAAATTGCTGTTTTCAATGCATTAATTGCATCATAATGAAATGTATTTTTGTTCACCACTTTTCACCGCTAATTTTAAATTTTTTTATGATAAAACTTCGAGAAGTGTAGAATTTTTTATTCACAGGCTTTTTTATTGTTTACATGGATGGTTATTTTTGTCTTGAAGACTTTTAATAGTTTTATCAAGCTGTGTTTAATTGACTAAAAAGGTATTTGTAAACTTTTTTGTCAAACGGAATAAATCATCTTGAATTTAATTTATTTTGAAACAAACATAATCTATTCACAAAAAGTTTATTAACAAAGAGATGACTACCATTAAAAAAAAGCAATCAAGATCAAAATTATATAATTTTTCTTTATTCTGAATCGATGCAAATTTTTCTCCGCATTTTGCAAAATAAAATGAAACCAGTTTGTTATGGTTAGAAAGCAAACAATAATTAATCAAATCAATTTTAAGAATAGACTATTATTATGTAAATGATATTCAAATAAGTTTTTTGATTACCTTTTTTTATCAATATTGATTGAACAAATAAAGCTAAATTGAAGATCTATTTTGATCAATTATGGTTCTTCTCTTAAGCTAGCTTCAGAACAAACTCTCTTTTATCTGTCACAGAGTGAACAAATATGCGCTCTAATTCATACCTTTTCTTTGACTATTACTTTTTAATAGAGTTTGTCTCAACAAAAATATACTCTCTACAAAAATTTTGCAACAGCATAATATTGGAGGTTAAACTAGTCTGCAGTTTAAACTGTAAATACATATTAGTGCGGTTCATTTATCTATAATACGTTTTCACAACACGTTAGATTTGAAGACGCGTGGCTATATTGTCCTATCGGATCTAATAAGAACGAGATCGAAACTGACAAATTGTAAAAAGCATTTTCAGTAATGTGTATATGTTGGCCTCCGGGCCCCCGAGCCATGGAGACATATACACATATTACTCAAATTTTCCATTTTTCATATTTACCTTATTTTGACTGATATTTACACAAAAACTTTTTTTCTTGTAATTTTTTACTTGATTTAGAAAAAATAATATAAAAAATAATTTAATATATGTTGTCATACAAATACTATAATAATATAATAATTTATTATTTGTTCTCATACCAATATTATAATTCAACGAAGTTCTTCCGCAAATTCACTGATGGAACCTAAACTCACCATTACTATCTTTAATACCTTTATCATCAAATGGATCTATAGCTATTTTATATTGTTCTTTTGTATTCTAAATTATGCTTTTTGCTATCAATAGTATAATTAGTTACATATTTACTTTTACCTTCATATATAGCATTAGTATAATCTTCTAAATTAATTTGGTTTCTAATAGTAGCCTTAGTTATTCCTTTTAACTTTTTCTCTTCTTCTCGTTTAACAGTATTGTAACAATATGCTTTAGCTTTAAGGAAACAAGCTTCCATAACAGTATCATTAGGTATTTCATCTTTCATCTTACCTAATTCATTATTATGCAATATACCTTTTATCTTATTCATTTCTTTTTCTATAGTACTATCCAATGGAACATTTATGTTTATAAATATACTATCAGTATCTGGGTAATGATAACTACAATCTAACTCTTTCTCAAAGTATTCAAATATGACTTTATACATGAATAGTTTAGCTTTTTCTAATATAACAAATCCAATATAATTAAACTTATCTAATTTAACATTACCTCTTGTTTTATGTACAGCTACTAGATCATCATCAAACTCTACAGCATATTTAAAACTAATATTTTCTACTAATTTAATATATCTATCTACATCATTAACTAACTCTATATCTTGTCTATTATATACATTTTCTATTGTTTTTCCATAAAAGGCATTATTCATTAGTTTAAAGAATACATCTCCAAATTTATCACCCTTAGCTTTAGCTTCTTTTCTTTTCTGAATATTGAACTCTATATAAGGTTTTAACCATTCACTCTTATTATATTCTAATTTTTGTTTAATTGTAATATCTTCCAATTTTAAACCATGATCTAAATACCAATCTAACATCTCTCTATCTATTACATAGTTTTCTTTATTTGTTAACTTTAGCATTAACTTCTCATTAGGTTTATATCCTTTCTTTTTATTTTCATTTTGATAATCTGTAAACTGATCAATGTTTGCTTTTGTCTTTTCAGGAAAGAATGGATATTTCTTCGTTTTCTGTCTCAACTCATCATTATACTTTATATCAATTGTATAGATGTATCCAGTATTAGAGCTAGATTTAGTGTATGCCAGATCTTCACATACTCTGATCTCACCAATAGGTAAAGGTTGTACCATAGCAGAAGCATACAATGAGTTGAAGTCGAAATATTTTAAATAATTCTCTGTCCCTGTATACTCAGGATCTATTTCTTTATTTTTACATTTTACATGACAATTACCTAATACTGAAGCTAACCCACCTCTTATACCGTGTTGTATTGTATCATAAATATTAACTGTGTTTTCTTTATAATACTTAAGCCAAACAATAGTATATTTCAAACCGCACAACCAGGTTAACCCAGGAGTAGTATAAGTGTAACATGGATCTATTTCATAATATTCTAAACACATAGCTCTAAATTTCTCAAATACATCAACTGATAACAATACATCTGTTTTAAGATATAACATCATATAATCCTTTATTGTCTCACATTTAGTATCTTTCCAACAATCAATTGCTTGCTTATATTCTTTTTCTGTAATATCACTTTGTTTCAACTTAAAATAGAATGCTTCCTTAGGTGGTAGTGCTGTTTCATGTAGTTTATCTATACTATCAAACCATTCATATGGGAATATACCTTTACGTCTTTCTAAGCCACATTTATTTAATGTTATACATTCTTCATTACTCAATGTCTTACTTATGGCATCTAAGCTAAGTGGATGGAAGAACCTAAACATATCTAATGCTTTAACATAACCCATATCAATACTAATATAATTCTCATCAGTTTTAGTTAATACTTTAACTCTGGTCTTCTTTGCTAGTTTAGTTATAAATAGGTGATTATCATAATTAGAAGAATTAAATGCATACATTGGTACAATATTATTCTCAGCTTGGGGGTTACATTTATTGTGAGCATATCCTCTAAATTTACCATTTAGATGATCATGATCTCTAACAACGTCTTCACCCATTTCCTCATTACAATAATAACATATACTATATAATGGAGTAATAGTCTCTTCTTTCATTGGAATATTTATACTAAATATATCTTTAAATAATTTATTGTAATAATCTACTCTTTGTACAAACCATTCAACTACTTTTTCTCCACAATAACAGTCATACTTATCTTCTAATATATCAGGATAGTCACTTCTTAAATATAATCCACAAGCAATAGGTAAGTGTTTCCCATTTTTTATTATACATTCAAAATCATAATACATAGCAAATGGTACTCTATTCTTATAATGGAACTTATCAAACTTCAGATATTCATCTTTATGGAATGTTCTTCTTCCAGTATTATTACACATCTCTAAATGTTTATTTAATGCATCTTCTGTTTTAAATGATACGCAACACTTCAGACATGGATAACATTTATGTTTAGTTGATTTTCTTAATAGGAATGATACATCTTTACATAGGAAGTAATGATTATCCCAAAATAATATATTACATCCTTTAGAATCATTATGATTGATTAATACAGGATTAATAGTTTTATTTTTAATTAGATTAAATACATTAAATAATACTTTATCTTTATTTAATTCTTGTATTTTCTTTAAATGATAATAATCATATGGAGGTGTAACCCCATTTGGTAATTTCATCTCATCAATATATTCTGGTTTATTATAATTACTAACTCTATAGGAATGATCTTTAGCAGGATGTAGATAAGCAATTAAACACCACAATAGACATTTGTTATCAGTATTCTTTATATTAAGTATATATCTAGATGTGAATGGTAACTCAGTAGTGCATCCACCAGTAGGATAAAACCTGTGTATATACATAGTTCTTTTGATAAATCTTTGCATACTCCATCCAGATTGATTCATCTCTTGTTCTTGCATTCTAGTCTCTAGTTCACTATTCAACATATCCAAATCATTAGGACCATTATATTGTCTAGTCATTATTCTGAATGTGAATTCGTTTTCTTCTATTTGATCATCTGTAGGTTTTGTATACTTAACTATATCAAAGGTGTTAAACTTAATATATGGATGTATATTATGCAATGACTCTAGTATGTTCAAGAATTTAGGATCTTCATGATCACTACTCGTTATTATCATTTGATTATGCTTCATGTTATGATCTAATCCTAATTCATTTACTTTCTCTCTCCACTTTCTATCAGTAAGTTTTTTCTGTTTAACCTTTTCTTTATGATGATCTGATTCATTGTGTTCATTTTTATTACCATATCTAGTATTACATATACCACAATAACCTGAACTGTCTCTATCATTATCATTATCTTTAGTTATTCCTACAACATTATCTAGATGCATCTTTGTTTTAAAATGTTGTTCCACACTATATTGACTTAGACTAGTCTTGCATGTTATACAATCAAACTTATCTCCATTTTTTATTATCTCTCCATCGTTTAGTCTTACATTATTCTTATGTTTTATTGTTGTCACATGTTTATTATAAGCAGTATTGTTATCAAGATACATATCACAACTATCACAATACTTTATTCCCTCTAGTTCAGAATTGGTGTAACCACTTCGTGTATACTGTTCATTTATCTTTTGCTCTATATCTTCATTAGTAAATTTTATTCCATCCTCATTAGCACTCTCAATAATTTTATTTCTATTGTATAATCGTACATTCTTTTTATGTTTAAGTGATTGAGTGTGTCTATGAGAATTCTTTTGAGTTAACTCTTCATTACATTCTTCACATTTAAACTTATTTGTTTTAGGCTTTTGGACATAGACAAAATCATCAGATGAATCTCTATCTGAATCTCTATCTGAATCTTTAGATTGATCAATGAAACTGTTTCGCAGATCTAAGTCTTTAGACTGATCAGTGAAACTGCTTCGCAGATCAGTGAAACTGCTTCGCAGATCAGTGAAACTGCTTCGCAGATCAGTGAAACTGCTTCGCAGATCTAAATCTGGATGATATTTAGCCTCAGCCTCAAGCATTAGATTTTTCATATCCTCACTCCTTTGTTTTGTTTTAGCAACCTGTTTATCATGCAACTCTTTTACTTCTTCATTTACCTAATTAAACCTTCTGATTGCTTCTAAACCTTTTTCTGCTTCCCTCTTTTGTTCTTCTTTATCTTCAGGTTTGATTTCTTCCCTTGGTTTGTTTTTGTTTTTTAACATTTGGATAGCTGTACTACTATCACTAGATTGAGTTTGTCCAACCCCAAATTGGACTTGTCCATGAGATTGAGCTTGCTCACTTTGAGATGGGATTTGACCTCTTCCAGTTAGAATGTTCCCGTTGTTTTCCTGCACATTCATTTTTATATGCCAAATTTTGAAATAATATTATTTATATACCTTTTCAATACCATAAAAATGATTAGTACCAAATGCGATAAATGTAAAAATAAAGCTTGGTGTTGGAGTTGTGATGAATGCCAAAGTAAACCTTTATCATGTTTTGTATGTGATGAAATTATAACATATGGAGAAAGACATAATCATATGAGTAAGCATTATAATGATCCAGATCAATATCTAACAAGTCTTAAGTGTAAAGTAAATAAACATATCTCTCACTATAGATTCAAACATTACACTTGTAGGATATGCTTATATCTCAATAGATATAGATTTGGTCACACAAAAAAAAAAGATTTAAAGAACATGCAAAGAAATATAATATCCATGAAGCTGGTTGCCAGATTGAAGTAAAGCTATAACTAATTATAATAAGTTTATTAAAGAATTAACAATTAATGATGATAGAAAGTTTATTGAAGCCGCTATTAGATTATATAATGCATTGTGATAATTATTTTTATAAAAATGACTAAACTAGAAACACTTATAGAATTAAATTATTTAGAAAAACAAAACAGAAAGAATAGATTAGAAGATAAATTGAAACAACAAGAATATTATGGTGAAATAGAAGAGTTATTTGATCCTTTAACTAAAACACTAAATGCAAACAAAGAAACATGGCTAGCTCATAATGAACAAACATTAAGAGCAATAGATTGGCAAACTCAAGAGTTGGATAAACAAACTAAGATGATCGAACAAGCTGGTTTTCAGATAGGAGAAGCCGCTTCTCAGATGGGTGAAACCGCTTCACGGATCCAGGAAGCTGGTTCCCAGCTCAGTGAAAACACTTCTAAGATTATTGAAAGGTTAAAGGGGACCATAGAGGAAACTCAAGAAATAGCACCAGTTTTTGTTGATACAAAGATAGCCAAGAATCTTCATAAAATGGGTACTCAAACTAATCCTCAATTAAAATTAAATCTTGTAGATTTGCCTACTAGAAGATACAAAATGAATGGTGTTGATATAACCCTAGAGCAGGGTGCATTTTTAGTTAGGGATAATATATACGAATTCTCAGAAGGATTTATTGAATTTCTCACTAACCCAAATGTAACATATAACGATGATATCGAAGAAGATGAAAACAAAATTAAAAGGTTTTTAAAGGATATTAGATATGATTTAGGAAAAGGGGATAAGAAAAGCGCTAGATATAGAACAATAAAACGTATAATGGAAGTAAGAGATGATATATTTGGCAGAGGGTTAAATACCAACCAACAAAGTTGCCACCACTACGTGGATCAGGGAATGGACTTCGTCCATGGCATGCCAACCTGCTTTGCAGATCCAAATAATTTAATAGAAAGACTAGAATTATTAATACTAGAAACAAAAGCTGGTCATGATGGATTATATGACGAAATGCTAGATATATCTAAGCAACTATTATCTATGAACATTATTAATCAAGAGCAACTAGATAATTTTGTTTTTAACTATGGTAAATAAAGGGTAAACCTGGCTACGCGCATAATGATGGATAAACAACAACAACAACAACAACAACAACTCCTAGCTAAAGAAGTATTTAGTCCTCAAATAACAAAGTTTAGAAGAGAAAGAATAATACCATTATATAAAGATGAAACATGGTCAGCTGATTTAATTGATAAGTCATCTTTAAGTAAATACAATAATAATTATAAGTTTATATTAACAGTTATAGATATATTCACAAAATATGCATGGGCTATTCCATTAAAGAATAAATCTGGTTTATCTATAACTAATGGCTTTAAATAAGTATTAGGCGAAAATCCACAAGGTGGCTCTGAAAGTAGAAAACCAGAAAAGTTATGGGTAGATAGAGGTAGTGAGTTTTACAATAAAACATTTAAATCTTTACGTAAGGAATATGAAACAGAACTATATTCTACTTATAGTGATTTAAAAGCTGTGTTTATAGAGAGATTCAATAGAACATTATTACACATAATAAATAAACCAATGTTCATCAATGGTGATGGTAATTGGTTAAATATATTAAATGATGCAGTCTTAACATATAACAATAACATTCATTCAACAATTAATATGACACCAGTTGATGCATCTAATAATCCTGATAAGGTTAAATACACTTTTAATTTTAAGAATATTAAGCCAAAATTTAAAGTTGGTGATTATGTTAGAAACGCAGATAAACGTAATATCTTCTCTAAAGGTTACACTTCTAATTGGAATAGAGAACTGTTTAAAGTTAATGAAGTTCTAAAAACACAACCACCAACATATAAAATATAAGATATTAATGGAGAGATAATAGAAGGTAAATATTACGAACAGGAATTATTAAAATCCGAGTTTGACTTTGAATCTAATAATAAAGTTTTAGAATCATTAAATATAGATATTTCTTAATATAAATAATGACAAGAAATAGATTTAACCAGGCTAAAAATCAATCAGGGAACTCACTTCTCGGATTAACATCAACAAACAACCTAACACTAAGTAAGGCTCGTGGGTTTTTCCTAGAAGATAATGATAATATTGACATGAAGGATACCTATAAAATTACAAATGTACATCCTCCGTTAGATGAAAAGGATGTGGTTAATAAAGAGTATTGTGACAATAACTTATTATCCTCTTCTAATAAAATAGAAATTTTAAGTAGAAACATAACTGAACTAAGAAAAGGTAATTTTGATAAAGTTACAACTAAAACATTACAACTAAATGAAACACAAGTTAATGAAAATCTAATTAAAGAATTCATTAAATCAGCAAATGAAGTCACAAATACTGTTAACTTTTGTAATAAAGTTGCTGCTGATACTATCTCTAAATACAATCAATTAAAACAAGAATTTGATAATATTAAATTTAATCAAAATATTACTAACATACATTTAGATGATATGTTTACTAATGGTCTAAGGGAAATGAAAGAACACAATAAATCTCTTAGAGGTGTTATAGTAATATATATAATTTCTATACTTTTACGAAGTAAGTTACTTGATAATAAAGAGAAAGACAGACTTGAGATGCATTATGGATTTAAACAAGAAGATATAACGAAAGAAATAGAAAGTTTTTTTACTAATGAAAATGAGTCAGCCAACAGCACCGAGTGAGAGCTTACTGTATCCAGATTTATCATCAGTATCAGAACGGTTGATGCGCGAAGCTGCTGCTGTCAATGAACAGCAGATAAACGAAAAGATTCAAGCTAATAATAAATTTAACAACAATATTAACATTATAAAAGATATTAGAAATTATTATGAAACTGAAACTAATAATTATGATAAGAAGTTAAGTAGATATAAAAATTATATTAACGTAGCTGAGATAACAGAAATACTATTATCATCAATTGCAACAACAGCAACAACAACATCAGTTGCATTAACAGGTATAGGATTACCTTATTCTATACCCACAGCTTTTGCTACAGCAACTGTTTGTGGTTCATTATCAAAAACAATTAATACTAAAATAAGAAATGAAATTATAAAGTATTCACAAATGTATATTCTAGCTAAACAGTATAGTGATAAATTTAATAAACTATATACTAAATCAATGAATGATAATAAAATAGATAATGATGAATATAATGAATTAGTCAAGGTATATGAGGACTATAAGAAGAACAAGAAAAATAAATTTAGTGTTTTTTTAAACTAAAGTTATTAGTGTTTAGTAATAACAATGTCTTTAGTAATAATAATATTAGTATAAATATTTACCGATAATCGTAATCATAAACATAAACATAAATATGATCATAATCAAATAATTATCTTTTCTTTGTACCTAAGTATAAACCTCTTCCTTTTTGTACTACCTTTATACCTTCACCAGTAGTTGCAAATTTAATTAAATCAGGTGTGGCTGATAAAGCAGCTCTCGGGTTTCTAGATGCCGCTGCAGTTCCTATTTTACTTGCAATCTCTAATGCTCTTATTGGATTTTTAGCAACTTTCTTTCCAAAGTTAACTGTAGCTCTACCAACACTTTTAAAGAAATCTTTCAATCCCTCTGCTTCTATTGTTGCATCAGATACTGTCATTGATTTATTCCTTCCACATTTAGTGCAGGATCCTCTTAACATTTTAGTACCTTTTGGTGTAATAGCTCCTCTTATGTTATTAGTGCCACTATAATGTCTGCCACCAACACAATATGAATTGGTTTTGAACTTATTTAAAAGACTCATTTCCATACATAAAAAATAATGGAAGTTAAAAAGTATAATCCTTTTGTTGTTAAGACTAAGCCTACGGGTTTCACCCGCGAGCGAAGCTCGAAGACTAAGCCTAAGATTAAACCCAAACCACAAACTAAACTTGAAGCTAGAGGCTTATGGCGTAGCATGGACGGAGTCCTATCTCTAGAGAATAAAATGAAATTAGATACTATTTATGCTAAAGGTTTTGTTAAGACTAGTAGGAAACAATGATAAGGACTTTAATTATAATTATATCTATGATATGATATCAACCATCTTATTACCATCACTACTAACACTAATAACCTTTCTAGTTAATACTAATGCATGACATATAACATCGGCAACAGCAGCACTAAATTTAAAATTAAGTTGTATTGGTTGTGGACCTATATGATCATTTTGATATCTAGTATCAAATACATATATTCTATAACTACTTTTGAATGTTCTATGATTTATATACGGTTTTATATTATATGGTAGCCCATTATAATCTTTATTAAAGCTAACAATCTCTTTAAAAGCCTCATTATAATTATTAGTGCCATAATTAATATTCATTCTATCTTCGGGATAAAACTCACTACCAATCTTACAATAACATTCAGTAACATTCATTATATGAAAGGTACTTGCATCATGAGTTTGTTCATTAACATTATTATTTTCAAAACCAACTATTATATATTGTGGTCTTTCCATACCACTTTCCATACCTAGATCAAACAAGAAATTAGTAGCATTAGGTACGTTCTTATAAAATGTTTTTCTTTCATAATAACCGAAGTCTATATTATTCTTTTTAATTAATCCTTTCTGTACAATAATTCTATTGTCATTACTAGGATCAATACTAGGCACACACCATGATATATCTCTAATTTCTATATTACCATCATTAGCTACTGCATCAGCACCAGCATTAATTCTATATAGAGCTCTATCATTATTATTTCTTTTTAATATTAGTTTAAATCCTAAGTCATATATAATCTTTTTTAAATCATTCACAAAACCAAATAGATCACTCATCTTAACCATCATATACATATGACCTCGTTCTGCAGCAATATGGTCACCTTTAAGTTGACTATCTCTATTACCTTGATTTTTAACAAAACCACTCTCATATTCATCATCAGTACTAGTTAATAACTTATACATCAATAGATTATGTTGACAATGATCTATATATTCAATGGTCCTACCACCACTAGTTTCAAGTTTAACTGAACTAAACAATGCCATCATACCATAATTAACTAATCTAATATTTGCATTATTAGCAAATACACCACCAGCATCATCTGATACAACAAACTCTATCTCTAGATATGAACCGTGTATATTTAAATGGTTCTCTTCTCTATTGAGTATGATATTAATGTTAGTATTGATTGTATTCATTGTTGCCAGATTATTTGGTTTATACTTTCTAATCTTACTTTTGTGTGTATCATTATTATAACCATAAGTTGCATCCAAATTAAAATCCATTTTTGTAAAACAAAAAGTTTAACTATAATTATCAGGGAACCTGCTTCGCAGATAACTATAGCTATGACTATAACTATGACTATGGGGCTTCACAGATGTTTCACCATAACCAAAGCTATAATTGTAACTAGAAATATAATCTTATATTTGAATATAAAGAAATGACAGACAATTTAATCTTATGGGAACTACAAAAGATACATGAAGCTTTAACTAAAACTAAAGAAGAACACACACTTAACTTTAGAATGATAAAGCCAACAGAAAAGTTTAACTTTAGTGAACCTATACTTAATAAAACAAAATTAGGTTTAATTAGATTATCAGTTTATAACTCAGTGTTTAATGTGAATAGAATGAACAATCAACTCATGTATGATACCCAAGGTGAAACATGGTCAAATACCCGTCTTTTAGGTATTACACCAGGTGCATATGAATTATATGAAATAGCAGAATTAATAAAAGAAGAAACTAATGGTAATGTTATATTAGAAATTGATAAAAATACAATGAAAAGTTTAATGGAAGTAAAACAAGGTGCAATTAACTTTGACATAGAAAATTCAATAGCCCCATTACTAGGATTTAGAAAAATAGTTTATAATAAAGGTAAATATACATCTCAGAAAATTGTTGATTTTATGGGTTTTAGTAATATTAACATTCATTGTAATGTGATATCTGGTGTTAAAGATAATGGTAAGGATACAGACATATTATATACTTTTAATCTAACTGAACCACCAGGTTACTTGATAAATATTACACCAACTAATATCTTATATCAAAATGTAACTAAAGATAGAATAGAATATATAGAGTTTCATATTAAAGATGAGCATGGAAGACCTATAGACTTTAATGGTGATGTATTAAATTTTACTTTACATCTAATATAGTTAGCAGACCGAAGGTCTGTTTGATTTAGTTACAGACTTAGACTTAGACTTTACTTAGACTTAGGCTTAGACATAGTCATAGATTTAGACTTAGACTTAGATTTACACTTAAACTAAACTACAAAACTCTCCGATCCCAATTAATTCTTAGTTTACCATTAATATTTTTATTTTTAGTTATATCAATGACAATGTAATTATAAGGCTCTTTCCATACCTTGTTACATATATTAGCAAAATCATTATAACTAAGTTCCACATTATTAAAGAAATCTTGATATATAGATATGAGGGCTTTACCTCTCTGTTCAAATAAAATAAATAGATTACAGTTCTCTCTAACACTCTGCCTATCCAGAGAGAACAGGTTTTGATTAAGATATATCATATTACAATTATTATGTCTACCCCTACAAAAGTATTCATTAATAATTGGTTCTTTGGCTCTAACATCATCGAATATCATCAGTTTCTTTAAATCTTTGGGTAGTTTATCAGGAGATGGTAAATCTTTTATATCTTTAATAAATTCTACATTTGCTTTGCCACTATCAACACCTTCATCTGCGAAGCAGGTTCCCTGATATTGATCACCAGTAGGACCAATGATGTATAGCTTATCAAAATATATACTAGCTAGAAATAGTTTTTTTTAATAAGAATGTCTTACCACATTCACTAGGACCAGATATTATACATCTAAAGTTATCTGGAAATTCAGCTTCAGTAATTATATCATCATCATTTAGCCATGATTGTAGATCATTATTTATATTAATAGCAATAGGATTATATTACTTCTTGGTGGTGATATATCCACCTTATCGGTGAATTTGCAAAACAACTCTGTTGAACCGCTTCGCTGATCATTATCTTTATCATTATCATTATCAATATCATTATCATTATCATTAACATTATCATTATCATTATCATTAACATTATCATCTGTGAAGCAGGTTCCCTGATTAACATTATCATTAGCATTATTAGCAAAGCTACTTCGTAGATCATCAACCTTATCTTTACTACAACCTAAACAAAAACACTCATTATATTTTCCTGGATATTTACATTGATTAACTAGAATATTCAAAGCATTGTTAATTCTAAATCCTCTATCAATAAGATAGATCATGTATAAACAATAAGCCCCACAATAAGATTCATCATATTGTTGTATTCTTTCATTAGAGCCTAGATTGACATACTCTTCTAAGAATAATGGAGGAGTTTCTATACCAAAACTATCAAAGTAAGACACTGGACCACCTTCTCTTCTTATAACTAAAACCCAATGAGTACCTTCAGTTGGATGTAAATTTACAATAATGTTGGAGTTGGGTTCACTTATGTTATTTGGAGTCTGATCTCTCATTACAATTTCAATTGGTGTTAGACTTATATCTTTACCTATATCTTTTATTCTGATATCACTCATAGCACTATTATCAATATTAAAATTATTATTGAATTCCTCAAAAGTTAGGATAAGCATTTTCTTATAAATATTATTAATATTTAATTATAACTCTAATTATTGCGAAGCATCGGTGCAACCGTTACACGGATGGTCGAAGACCCATAAGTCTAATTATAAGTTTATTTATAAGTCTAATTATAAGTCTAATTATGGCTAAGCATCGGTGGAACCGTTACACGGATGGTCGAAGACCCATAAGTCTAATTATGTCTATATTTATTTATGTTTTCATTTATAAAAATGGAGACAGGTAGCGTGGTTATAATTTTTATTTTCTTAATTATATTTTGTTTTATAGTATATGATTCAATACCGAGTAAATATGCAAAACTAGAAGAAAGCTTTGGTGGATTTATGAATAGGAGTCTAGTTAGATTTGAATATGAAAAGTCACCATTACACACTATTGTCTATGGTGGAACTGGTACGGGTAAAACATATTTTGTTAGACAATACTTAAAATTATACTCAGTCCAAAATCAAGATCCGCGAAGTGGTTACACCGATCAGGATCAAAATCAAAATCAAGGTCAAAATCAAAATCAAGATCAAGATCAAAATCAAAATCAAGATCAAAATCAAGATCAAAAACAAAATCTGCGAAGCAGTTTCACTGATCAACCAAAAAGTATAGTTATAGTGTGTAAAGATGACAGAGACTGGATAAATCCCGAGACTAATAAGTTTTATACTGGATTTAATAAATGTGATATGAATATGATCACAAAAAACAATATGCAAAAATTTCGAAATTGTGTAATAGTACTTGATGATATGGGTGATAAGTTAAATAAGGATATAGACTCTTATTTTACTGAAGGTAGACATTATAATATTCAAATGATTGTAATTTGTCATAAATCAGCTCAAATAAATAATACAGCAAGAATGAGTTGTGATACTATTTATTTAACATTTTATAATGGAACTGATCTATTTAAAAACTTTAATGAGATATATAAATGTGAACATGACTTTAGTAAAATAATTAGTGAGTTAAATAGTAACCATTATTATCGTACAGACGGAATGTCAGATGAACTTCGTTATGGTATAATTAAATATAATAAGAAAGAAAATACTTTTATTATTATTAATAGTAATAGAACAATGATATATGATTCAAGAGTTGGTTTCCTTGATTTAAAAGCTCTCAGTTTAAAAGATGAGTTAAGAAGAGAAGATATAAATAAACTTATAGCATATATGAAACCACTCATGATGAATGCAACAGATAGAAATACTATTAATCATGATAATTATCAATTCTACTTTAATAAACTTCTTACATTAAAAGGTATTAAATTACAGAATGATGTTTTAACTCAGGAAGTGGTTAAATCAAATGGTCTTAGATTATTTTCAACTATTTTAGGTATTATAAGTTCAGGTTTAATGATATATAATTTCATGAGTCCTGATATAACAGTAAGAAATGCCGGACATGTGGCAGCTGCAGCGAGTACTATGTTGAATAGAACAAGTACATTATTGAACTATGGATTTGGCAGAAATCAAGATCAAGATCAAGATCTGGAATATGAAAGGGAATTTACAGATGGAGAAACATGGTCGAAGACCCATCAGCGAAGCTGTTACACAGATCAGCGAAGCAGTTACACTCATATATATACTGGGATTTTAAATAAAGAGGGACGAGAGAATTTAAACAGTCTATATGTAAATAATGAAGAATTTAGAAATGAAATTATAAATTATGTTAAAAGTAAAATGCAATTAAACCTTGAAGCAATTTTAGATAAGAGATGTAAAACTAATATACTCAATACGTTAGGAAATAAATATTTAGCAGAGTGTATCAAATCTAAAGATAATACTAAAGATGTAATTGAGATATTGGCTAAATATATATGTTGAGTATAATTGAAGTCAGTGAACGAACTTTGTTCGTGGTTTACCAAACTGTTCAACGGAGTTGTTTTGCAAATTCGCAGATTTGACCAACTATAAATGGTTATAAAATGTTTAGAGTGTAACTATAAATGTGGAAACATTGCTTGTTTAAAATATCATTACGAATCATGTCATAAAGATAAAATTGATAAATGTATATGTGGTAATATAACAATAAGTGCTATTTGTGCTAATGATTTTTCTCCATGAGGTTATTCTTTAAAAAATGAATCTAGCTCTAGTTCTGGTTCTGGTTCTAGCTCAAGTTCTAGCTCTAGCTCTAACTCTAGTTCTGATTCTGGTTCTAGCTCTAGTTCTGGTTCTGGTTCTGATTCTAGTTATAACACCAGTTCTAACTCAGACCCTAACCCTAACTATAACTCAGTCCCTAACCTTAACCCTAACCCTAATCCTAACCCTAACCCTAATCCTAACCCTAACTATAACTCAGAAGTATTAATCAGTGAAAGGGACGAAGTCCTTGGTACCCCAACTGCCCCGCAGATCAGAAATAGTAATAAATGTTATTATATAAAACCACTAACTGATTTTGATGAGAGTAAGTATACATGTAGAAGTTGTACTTCAGCTAAAGTTAATTGTCCATATTGTGCTTCTATTGTGAGATATGATGGGATACGAGCCCATGTAAAGAAACAGCATCCAGGTGTAGAATTAACTAAAGGATTTAGTAGAAATCTAACTGAAAAACAAAGTTCTAGAACTGAAAGTACTTTAGCCATTAGACAAAATGAAGAAGATTGCTCATGTAAATATTATGATTTTGTATTATTTCTTATTAATAAAGGAATAAAAATAGAAAAAGTAAAAGAAAATATAAATTTATTGAAAAGTATAGATAATTTGAAATAAAAGTATAAAAAATATTAAAAAAAGGGAATCACTCCTTAAGAGTGAAAAGAGCGATATTCTCTACTGGGGGATCACTCCGAATAAGAGTGAATCGCTCTTAAAGAGTGAAATGTAAATTTTGCTTTAATTTTTTAATTTTTTTATCTTATTTTTAATTTAAATTAATTTCTGATTAATTATTGATCCAATATAGAGAGAATATAGAGAGAATATTCAAGAAGACATTGAAAAAAAACACTTATCACTGTGTTTCCACCGATCTCAGTGTTCATTTGATGATAAAGGTATTAAAGATAGTAATGGTGAGTTTAGGTTCTATCAGTGAATTTGCAAAAGAACTTCGTTGAATTATAATATTGGTATGAGAACAAATAATAAATTATTATATTATTATAATATTTGTATGACAACATATATTAAATTATTTTTTATATTATTTTTTCTAAATCAAGTAAAAAATTACAAGAAAAAAATTTTTGTGTAAATATCAGTCAAAATAAGGTAAATATGAAAAGTGGAAAATTTGAGTAATATGTGTATATGTCTCCATGGCTCGGGGGCCCGGAGGCCACCATATACACATTACTATTTTCTATCCCCCCATTTTGAAGTGCTGGTTCAAAATATTCATAATCGAACCATCAGAAACTCACACGGGTGGATCCGATGCGTTCGAAAAAAAAAACGCTCCAATACAATGAACAAGCAAAAAAAAGAAATTAGCTGTGAGCGGGCCAAAAAAGTCCACAAAATGAAAAATAACGAAACAGACTGATCATGCACAAGGTTGAACCAGGTCGTGATCGCACCAGCTATTTTGAACAACCCAAACTCTTATCACAGGTAAAATTAGGGTCTGAATGGGTGGGGGAGATGGATAAATTTGATACGAAAACTCGACCTGGCTAACAGGATGAAAAAGGCCAACCAGCCTGAGCAATGACCAAAAAAGTTTGGGCTCAAAATTAGTAAAAGAAGCATTTTTTGTTTCATTCTTATTTGGGGACTTTCCCATTATAGCCCCCCCCCCCAGCTTAGTGGTCAGATAACCTATAGCCCCCCCTCCCCCCAATCATGGTAATTATACCATAATGGGGGGGGCTATAATGGGAAAGACCCCTTATTTGATAATTGTAAGTACGTAAGCATCAACTGTTAAAAGTTGAAATAAAAGTAATTAAAGTTTGGCTCCTGACGCGACTGAAGTGAAATGCGAACAGATCAGATTTCCCGCCTGAAAATCGAACCTCAAAAGACAAGAACAAAATTAGCAGTTGGAATCAGTTCAGTTACAGAGCTAATAAGTCCATTTTCTGCAAACGAATTCGCTTTTGAGTTCGAACGAGGTTTAGAATAACGCAGCGGACGTATACAGGGATTCTGACCGTTGTTCCCCGAGACAGGTGAACTTTTAATAAATAAAGCTTTGATGATTTAGAAACCATGGTGCACTAAAATTGAGTGAGTTATTCGGATCTATTCTGTCCCCCCAGTGTTTTTTATGACCCCCCAGTTACAAATTATATATTGTTATATAGCACGTTACTAAAAAAATAACACGTGCGCCTGGGGGTCATAAAAGATTTATGCTCACTAAGCTGAGGGGGCCAAAACAAAGTAGATCCAATTATTCTGATTGCTCGCATTTGCAAAAAAAGACTCAGGAAAAAACATAAATGCAGCAATCAAAAACGGTAACCAAAAAACTCATACGATGACCAAAAACTTTGCCTTTTTAGGACAGAAATGAGCTCGTTTCTGTGTTTTCAGCAGTTTTTGAAATTTTATGTATTGTCTCGGTTGTAAACAGTTTGTAACGCGTTACGAACAGTTGAGAGCAAATTTAATAAACAAACTGCTCTGATAACTTCTGAACAGCGGCTTTTTTTGACGTAAGCCAATAAAAAAATTCAAAGACCTAATTTGTCTGTCACGTTTTGCAGATTTTGTCTTTTTGTCAAAATTTGAGAGGTTTTGGTTTCAGGTTAGATTTTACAATCATTTTTTGGTTAAATTGAATTAGAAAAGATATGTTCTGAAAGGTCGATATTTTTAAAACGACTAGACGATCCGTTTGAGACGTTTCTTTCGAAACTGGTCATCGTCTTAACTGATCATCTTGGAGATCATCCTGAGTTAAGATTAAGGCTAATCAATTTATGTCTGATTGGGGATCAGAGGCCAATGTTTGAAGCCTCTTGTGGCTAAAATAATTAAAATTTTAAAGCTTCGTCTGATCAATCAATAAATTTGTGTTTTTTCACGCCCGCGCGAACAGTGCTTTATTATAATAAAAATAGCTTTCAAGAAGTAACTTTGAAGACGGCTCTTTTAAAACTATTCTTTGACGCTCTCGAAATTTGGAAATAAATTACGTGTGTGATTCTTATAATAGGAATAAATCAAGAAGGAATTTTTGCTACTTTGTGAATTTGAGCAGCATTTAATAATTTCGCACAATCAGCAAGAAAAACAATTGATGACCATCACTCATTATTTTTCTTCATTATGTTCCCATTTTGCTGCTGACTGAACACGTTTTAGAAACATGAGTGGTAGCGTTGCAAAAAATCGAAAATGTCTTGAAATTTTTTTTCCTTTTTAAGAGTATCGTCTTCATAAGGGACCCATTAGAGAAGAAAATAAGACAGCTCGCGGGAATCTCTGCTTGCGTGCTTCAGACCATTTGAACAAGTTTTGAAATTTAAACATTTGCCCGAATAGGTTGAAAAAAATGGACTTGAAAAGCAGAACAATTGACAGTTACGAGTCAAACAGGCAAAAATTAGTTTGAACAAATATATAGAAAAACATTAAGAAAGCATTTCAATCTTGGGCACTATTGATATCCGGTTATTAAAACCAAGTTTTTAAATTAAAAATACAAAAAATGAAAACTGCATTAAATTGCTCATTGTTGGAGTAAAATAAGCAAATTTTTGCCAAAAATCGTACTGAAAAACACAGTTCAAAATAAATAAAATTATTTCCCGCCTTCAATGGGGGAAAATGGGAATCAGAAATAAAAAAAAACAAAAACAAAAATTTCGAAATTCATCATGGTTTTTGTCTTTCGTTCTTCACACTACGCTATCAAAATCATTTTTTAGCTGTCGAACGCTACAATACGACTAAATTTTAGGCTATCAGAAATCCAATCACAAAAATGCTCGTAACATCCTAATAAGTAAAATTTTACAAAGTGATAATATACGAGCTTTAGAAAAGAAATTTCATTAGTCCCCGCAATATTAAAAATTTGGGCAAAACTTAAAACCTTTGCAAAACTGGAAGTTTGACTAAAATGTTTGTTGTTAAATTCCACATTATCCGAATATTGTAATAACTGACATCAAAAAAGTAGTTTTTTTCCGCACGCAAAATATCAGCAAAAATTGACCTCGAGAAAGAATCAAATTAAAAAAAAAAGCAAATATAATTTTAGAAGTGCGCTGTTCAGAGTTTACAAATTCACATATCTTAAACATTGAAATACGCTTCTTCTAGCTACTTCAGTACTTTATGCAGCAGCAATTGGCTTAAAAATTTTTTGATCCCCAGCGAAAAGATCACTCGTACAAGAAATCCATGATTTCAACACAAATCAAACTTTAAAAAGAAAAGTTTGATCTGTGTTGAAAATATTCTCTCTACAAAAATGTTGCAATAGCATAAAATTGGAGGTTAAAATACAGATTTCTAAGGTTCATTTATCTATGATACGTTTTCACAACATGTAAGATTTGAAAACGTGGCTATTGTCCTATCAGATCCTATAAGAACGAGATCGAATAACAATTTTTGAAAAAGATTTCTATCCCCCCATTTTGAAGTGCTGGTTCAAAATACTAATTATTGAAACATCAAAAACTCACACGAGTTGATCTGATACGTACAAAAAAACGCTCCAATACAATGAACAAGCGAAAAAAAGTCCGCAAAAGTGAGTGGGCCAGAAAAGTCCGCAAAATGAAAAATAACGCAACACTGATCACACACAAGGTTGAACGAGGTCGTGATGGCACCAGCTGTTTTGAACAACCCAAACTCTTATCACAGGTGAAATTACGGTCTGGATGGGTGGGGGAGATGGATAAATTTGATACAAAAGCTCGACCTGGCTGAAGCGACGAAAAAGACCAACCAGTCTGAGCAATGACCAAAAATGTTTGGACTCAAAATTAGTAAAAGAAGCATTTTTTCATTCATATTTGATAATTGTGTTTATGTAAGCACCAACTGTTAAAAAATTAAATAAAAGTAATTAAAGATTGGCTCCTGACGCGACTGAAGTGAAATGCGAAAATATCAGATTTCCCGCCTCAAAGTTGAACCTCAAAAGACATGAACAAAATTAGCAGTTGAAATCAGTTCAATCACAGAGCTAAGTCCATTTTCTGCAAATGAATTTGCTTTTGAGTTCGAACGAGGTTTAGAATAACACAGCGGACGAATGCAGGGATTATGACCGCTGTTCCCGTGACAGGTGATTTTTTTAATAAAAAAAGCTTTGAAGATTTAGAAACCATGGTGCACAAAAATTGAGAGTTATTCGGAGCTATTCTGTCCCCCCAGTGTTCTTTATGACCCCCAGTTACAAATTATACGTTGTTATATAGCACGTTACTATGTAAGAAAATAGCACGTGCGCCTGGGGCTCATAAAAGATTTAAGCTCACTAGCACCCTTTACGCAGGCAAAAACGTAAACGCAGCAATCAAAAACGGTAACCAAAAAACTCATACGATGACCAAAAACTTTGCCTTTTCAAGACAAAAAAGAGCTCGTTTCTTAGTGTTTCCAGCAGTTTTTGAAATATTATGTATTGCCTCGGTTGTAAACAGTTCGCAACGTGTTCAGAACAGTTGAGAGCCAATGTAAGAAACAAACTACTCTGATAACTTCTAATCAGCGGCTTTTTTTGACGTGAACCAATAAAAAATTCAAAGACTTATTTTGTCTGTCACGTTTTGCAGATTTTTGTCTTCTTGTCAAAATTGGTGAGGTTTTGGTTTCAAGCTAGATTTTACGATCATTTTTTGGTTAAATTGACTTAGAAAAGGTGTTCTGAAAAGTCGATATTTTTAAAACGACTAGACGATCCCTTTAAGACGTTTTTTTCGAAACTGGTCATCGTCTTAACTGATCATCTTAAGACAATCTGAAGTGCAGATTAAGGCTCATCAATTTATGTCTGATTGGGTATCAGAGGCCAATGTTTGAAGCCTCTTGTTAATAAAATAATTCAAATTTGAAAGCTTCGTCTGATCAATCATTAAATTTCTGTGTTTTTTCATGCCGGCGTGAACAGTGCATTATTATAAAAAAAATAGCTTTCAAGAAGTAACTTTCATGATGGCTGTCTCAAAACTATTCTTTGACGCTCTCAAAATTCGGAAATATATTACGCGTGTGATTCGTATAATAGGAATAAATGAAGGAATTTTTGATAGTTTGTGAAAATGAGCAGCATTTAATTATTTCGCACAATCATCAAGAAAAACAATTGA